>NW_023416839.1:0-41001 GCF_012460135.2 Molothrus ater | reverse complement strand
CTGCCAACATTGATGTGTCTAAAGGAAGAAGGAGGTGAGGTGAGAAGGCAAGTGGTCAAGAGAGCCTTCCTGTGCACCCACAGGCTTGATGCCACCCTGACTCTGAAAGCAGTTCTCCTCCTCGCCATTCCTCGCCAGTTTTTGTCCTTTAACCCTATGCCAAAACTCACGGCTGAATCGGGCTCTTGCTTTCCTTTTCATTGTCTCCTCCTTTCCACCTGAAAGAGATCAAAGCAATGCTCCAATCCTTCCTTCCTCCCATCATTGCAAAGCCCGAGCCCTGTGTCCCAGCTCCTTTCAAAGCCCTTTTTGACTGGAATGTCCCTAGGCAGACCCTCTCTCAGTGCAGCAGCTTCCTCATGGAGGGCAAGCACAAGACCCATCTACTCAGCTTCACTTCCTCAGGAGAGAAAGCAAGACAATGCACTACTCTCTGCCAGTGCAGGCCACTGGATAGAGGAAAAGTTCTTCAGCAGAGGCTGCTTGCCACTGCTTAGGTTGGATAGGGGGCAAAGGTTCTTCAAGCCTGACTGAGCTCCAAAAGTGTTTGGACACTGCCTTGGGCACAGCCTGACTGAGCTCCTGCCCTGGGCAGGCCCTGGACTTCTCAGTGATGTGATTGAGAATCCCTGGGCTGCCCGGACAGGCTCTGACTTGATTGTGCTCTTTGAGAATCCCTTCTTGGAACTGTGTGTGAGCTTGAGGGAGCATTTGACCCCCCCTGACATGAGGTAGAACCAGCCCACGTGCACTGGAAAAAGATCTATAAAGATATTAAAATGGCATGGATCTATAAGCCATGGCTAAGTATATAAGAATTGCTGATCCCAGTTGGTTTTTGAAGTTGAAAGCCTGTGTTTGAGGAGAAGCCCAGTCAAATGCTTCTATGCCCTGAAGGACAGGGATGCCAGAGGAGAAGTGCCATCATTCTGGTGTTTGAAGCTTTGGAGCGGGTGTGAGCAGAGTCAGGGCATAAGGGGATTTGTTGACACTGAAGCCCTGAAGTGCTCAGCCACAAACAATTTGTTTTGGGGTCAGCACAAGATAGTTTGAGGACTGAAATGGGTGCCAAGAACTTTTAATCAGGTCATCCGTGGACGAGGATCTGCAACTGCACTGGGACACCTCTCTAGGTCCTCTATGGAAAGGTCTGTGTTTCCCCTGGAGGCAACATGATTCCTTCAGAAGCTGCAGCCTGCTTTCACGTGGAAGCTCGTCTGGGGAAAGTGAGCACGCAGCCTGTGTGTCGTGCTTGGTGGGAGAGGCAGCTGGAGCCTCCTGCCCCTGTGCTAGTGCTTTGAGGGCAAACGGGGATTTTCTTACCTTGGACGGTTCCCAAGTGCTCTGGGGATGCCCGGAGGCAGACGAGGAGACCAGGACGTCGGTGCAGAGGCCGGGTCTGGCGCTGAGTGCAGAAGGCGGCTGGTCAGGGACAGCCCAGGAGCTGATCCTGCAGCTGCTGCTCCAGCGCTGCTCCACCAGCGTTCCAGCAAGGGCCGCAGGAGCAGGAGACAACGACAGTTGCTATGGGCACAGCCCAACATTCCATCTAGAACCCCAGGGGAGCCATGGGACAGAAAGAGGCATGGGCCGCCTCTGGCCCTTGTACTTCTTCTGCTGCAAGTTTGCTCTGAGAAGCTTCCCATGGGGCCTTTTCTCCTCAGTCGTCTGATGAGACGGGCAAAAGCAGTGCAGGGACAGCCCTGGGTCTTCCCGGTGCTTCTCTGCAAGGTGCCTCCAGCTGAACGTGCACAGGAGCCTGCCTCTGTGCAAGGGCCCAGACCTCATCTCCTGCCCTGGAGAACCAGAAGGGCTCCTCCCACTGGCTCTCCTCCAGCTCTGAGAGGAGCTGGAATTTGCAAGTTGTCCAGCGCAGAGCCAACTCCAGAGCTTCCTCTCAAAGTGGAGCCATTCATCCTGCCCCCTTTCTCAAGTCTCCTTTTGCTGCCCAATAATGTCACTGCATGTTTTCCCTCCTTTGGGCCTCTGAGCTGGTCTCTCACCTCATCACTCCTCCCTTGAAACTTGGAGAAACAGGATGTTTTTCAGGGCAACTGATGGGGACACACACACACACACAGGGACAGCACACGGGCATTTCTCTAGCAAACATTCATGCAGAATTTCTATAGCCCTCTTCCAGCTCCCTTGGAGAAGCTCGGTGTTTGTCCCCAAAAGACTCTGCCATTCCTCTAAGAAAGCAACACTAACAGAATTCCCTTTCCACACTGCTGGCCTTCACATTGGTTTTAATGCCTAGATCCCAGATATGACAAAACCCAGGCAGCTTTGCTGCTTTCCTGCCTGTCGTTAAGGAAAAGCAAATCTTGCTTCAGTCCCAATCTTGCTTCCTTCCCAGCCTGCACGTTAGCCACTGGCCAGCAAACTGAGGGGGCAGCTGGAACAAGTCCCACTGCAAGGCAGATACTTTGTAGCATCCAAAGCCCACCTGCACCGCCTCCATCAGACAAGGGCAAGCTTCCCTCGGCTTCCCAGAAGCAGCCTGGCAATTGCCCCCTCCCTCGCCCCCTCTCCACCCTCCACAGCCCCTGCCACCAAAGCCTTGCTAGGCAGGGCCATTTGCTGGCCTCGAAGAAAGAGTGCCTTTGATTCTTCTTTGGCGCAAGTGCCCGAGCTGTGAGAAGTCAGAGGATAATGATCACACCCGCTCTGCTTTAGCTAAGGAGATTGCTGGAGGCCCAGAGCGGGACACTGGTCCTTTCGAGAGAAACTGAAACTGAACTAGCCATGCCTTTGTGGCGCATGCGGATAGGAATTGGATAGAATCGGAGGGCTTAGAAACGTCCTCCAAGGTGGTCAGCTCCATCAGTCCCCCAAAATGAAACAAAGTTATGTTGCTGGGCTCCAAAAAGGACTAAAGCCGCTGCTTTTATGCCAGAAAATATGGTGAGACCAGACCACTCATCTAGATCCAATTCCGTGAATTAAACAAAGCCTCCCTTTCCACTCCCAGCTGAGATGTTGAGGAATCAAAGGCTGAAGCCCCAGCCTTATTTCACTGGCAGTAAAGGAGACACACCTCAGTAAGTCCTGCCAGCTGAGCAAGGGGCTGGGCCCGGGGGAGGTGGCGCCTGCCCAGATTCTTCTCTCAGGGCAAGTGCCGTCTTTGCAACACCAGGCAAATGGAACAAACATTGCCGGAGTGTTTTCATACAGACAAAAAGACAAAATGGAACAAACTTTGGTTTAATGATAAAGACCCATTGGCTCTCAACAAAGGCAAAATGACAAAAGGCAGAGCATAGACAACACCCAACCTTTGAAATTTATTGATAAATCTAATAAAACTATTGAATCTTGAATAATACTAATGGATCTTAACGACTAAATTGAGGAGATTCCTATCATGTCAACTAACTAAGTAGAAGATTAAACTACCCTAAAAGCTTAAAAAACAGTCCTATTCCTATCTAGTCCTATTGATACCTAACTCTTGCTAGCCCTGGACAACCTGCAGGGTTGTCTAATTTGGTCTTTTCTTCTTGGCGAGAGGCTCTGCTGCCTTCCGAGGCCGATGTCTTCTCCTGTGGTTGTTCCTTTCCTTCACGGTTTCAAACACCCTGCAAGATAGGAAACAAACCATCCATTGCTCACTTTAGTACACACCATGAAACCAAGTGCCGAGATCTCCGTTTGAGTAGGAATTTCTGTCTTTTCGGGCAGTGGCACATTTGTGAATTGATCAGCACCATGAGTCTGATGGTTCTACTTTCAATGCCTTGAAATGTCTTCCTCCTTTTGCTGCATCCTCTTTTGAATTTGATCAGCAGCATCAAACCAAGCTTTGATGGATCTATTCCTACTTGTATGAACTGTGTCTTGTTGGGGCACGGCAAGGTTTCATTGTGAAGGCTGGGTTTTACCTAAGCTCTTTGGGTTTGAGGTGGGTGTTAAGCTTGACCACGGCTGCCGGGGCGATGCTGCAAGTGCCCCCAGCTTCCCCTGCGGTGCCTTTGAAAAGGGTCAGCCTGTTTTAGTCCAAAGGCGCAGCTTTGAGCAGAAAGAGGAGGAACTTACGCACCGTTTGCACTGCCCGCAGGGAAAGGGGCCTCCCGCCGAGCGGGGCGGCTGGCGCGCTTGGCAGCAGGGACACTCGGCGCTGCGAGCCCTCTTGCGGCTTCTCTTCCCTGTCTCCCCGTTCTCCTTTCTGGGAGGGCTTTTCCTCCTCTTTGCTTTGCCCACACTCTGGAAATCAAAGAGTCCTTATCAATGCTTCCTTCCTCTCACAAAGCTGGAAATCAGAGCATCCAGCACAAAAATCTATCGGCCTAAGCAAATCCTTCCAGACCCTCAAGAGCTGAGAAAACGGCTGCCTTTGCCAATGGGCTGCGGCGGGCTGCCAACCCAGAGCTTGGAGGAAAATACTCCTCTTTTCTACAGGCCAAAGGGGTGGGATAAATACCTGCCTATTTAGAGCTCTACATTTCTTATTTCTACCTTTCTGCCTAACATCTATTTCTCTCTGCTTTTCCTCCACAAATGTCTAGGCAATGGCATTTAAATTCAGTCCAATTAGGGTAGACACATGGTTAGCCATTTTCTAGTCCCCAAAATAATCTCCCTCCCTGTCTCTCTCTCTCTCTCTCTCTCTCACATGATGTGAAGCAAATTGCTCTTTGCCGGTAAGGAAAGTTTTAGGGGAGCCACGGCACCGGCAGCTCCTTCTTGGGGAGTATGCTGCGATGCTAGAAAAACTCCCTGAAAATCTGCAGCATATCCACAAAGGCAGCCTGGATTGCTGATGTCAGCAAGCAGTGGGGAATTAAGGGTCTGATTGGAGTCAGCGAGGGTGCCAGCCCTTGAGAAGCCCATCTGTAGAGAGTCAAAGCCCATTTTGGTGGCGCTGCTGCTTCCTTGGGTCAAAGTTAGGCTCCAGAATTGCATACTTCAGGGCAGCAGCACAAGGAAGCCCCGGGCAGCATCTGCTGTGCCTTTCCCAGCGCATGGGACGATGTGATCCTGGCAAAGGGGCGTCTGGCATGGCTCGCCAGCAGCTTTTCTCCCCTTCTGCCAGTTTCTCGACCTTCCTGGCACGTCTCGATTTTCTTGCCCCTCACCTGAGCCAGAGTGCTGGCAAGTTTATGCTCCTTTTTCCAGGAGTAGTAGTACTCCACACACTGTGCCACGGTCTTAGTCTGGATCTGTTGTGAAGAGAAAAAGAAGGAGTCGAAAATGGTGTCGGGTGCACTGGGGAAAAAGTAGAATATGGAGTGAACTAGGAAGGAAAAGCATGAAGTAAATGGAGTAGGGTGTAAAATGAAATCAACATGGGGAAAGAGAGGCATCATGCAATGTCTTAAACCGTGTATTCTGCTAGGTGGTAATACACGCAATGCACAGATCAACAACAAATCCATCTAGCACAGTTCTTCTTTCCCCGCTTCCCTCCAGTTATGCCAGCACACCGTCTTGTGGAAGCAGCAGCAGACCTGTGCGACAAGTCTGACAGAAGAAAGCTTCATCTTCCAAAAGAGCTTGGAGAAAAGGGCTGGAGAGGCAGGATCATCCTTTTGACACAGGCTTTTGATGTCCCCTTTTGTTACTTCTTGAAGATACTTGGTACTTGAGAAGAGAGAGACTGAAGCCCAGTGCTTGTTCCCAGAAATAACCAAGCTTTCCTCCTGACGATCTGCTCGGGTAAAGAATGTCCCGTGGCTTTACCTGCTTCTGGATGAGATGAAAATCCTTGCCGTAGGTGTGGAAAGCCTTTTGGAAGGACTCCTTCTCCTCAGGTGTCCATCTATCAGAGCCTGGCAAGAAAAAGCAGCGGGTAGTAAACGCATCCCTTGATCCACACCAAGTAGATCCCACTGGCTGCCGAAAGAAAATGGTGGCAGGCCGTCATTCACGTGTGTGTACGTGTCTGCTCCCTCAGAAGGTCATGAAGACAAGAGCAGGCATTGCCCGGGGAGAAGGATTGGAAAAGAAGTAAAGCTGAAGGACTAGATGCTGGTGCTTCCCCACCCGCAGAGGAGACAAGACCTTGTGCTGGTGTTAAGCACAATTGCTTTAAGCAGAAACCCTTGCCACAACAATGAAGGGGACGGCAGCATCTGTCAGGGACGCAAGAAGCTCTGCTTTGCTTACCTGCGTAATGATAATCAGCCATGGGGTGGCCTTGAGGTGTTGCAGGCCCCTCTGAGAGCAGCATCTCCAGAGCCTCCTGCAAGATCAAGAGGGAAGAGGCTTTAGCCGCCCCACCACATTAAAAATGAGCCAAAAAATCACAGGTGCTGCCTTGCAGCTACTTTGCCTCTCCAGACATTCAAGCGACTGTATCCCATGTGGGTGAAACACTGTCATTTGCTCCAAGTCCCTGGTTTTTGCTGCCCAACCCTTTGATCCTGGTCCCCGAGAGTGGCCTTTTGCTCACCAACCTAAGGATTTTGCTGCTCCTGCAGCCAGAATGGCCTCAGCTGACTGAGGCTTCTGGGAATTTCCCCTCCAAATGTCTTAGAGAAGCCAGCTCTCCAGGCCATTTACAAGGCAGCAGGACCTTCCGCCGCCGCCGCCGCCTCCAGGAGGGAGATTCTCCCTGCTGGAGCCCTTTGGGCTCAGCCCTGACGCAGCTGGAGGAGACACAGCAGGCAGCAAGTGCTCTGCTCCCTGTTAAGACCCTTCTTCAAAGAGCAGCCAGGAAAGGCTGTCCCAGTGCCCGGGCCCTCTGCATTCCCTGTGCCCTCTTCTCTGCGCCCAAACAGCCGCTTCTTACCGGAACGCTGCCGCGTGCCCGGTGCAGGCAGTGCAGGGCGCGCTCCAGGTTAGCTGCTGCCCCGGGAATGCCACGGGAGCTGGCCATGTCCAACAGTTCTCTTACTGCAAGCACAACAAAAAACCCACCGAAAGTCAGCCTTGAGGCCAGCAAGGGCAAAGACTGCCATGCAAGGCAGAAGGAAAGGCCGGGAGCTAAAGACAGCAGCTTGGAGAGTATGAAAAGGAGAGCAAAGCCAGGGCCAGCTGAACCAAGGGCCCACGCAGTGCTGGCTCTCCCTCCAAAGCAGCTTCTGTAAGAAGAAGTGGGGGCCAATCTCCGCTCTTCCAGTGGCAGACGGCCCTGACCAATTTGGAGAGCAAGGTGCTTGCTCTTGCTCCTTGCCTCTAACACTTCTACATGGGAAGATGGGCGAGACAAGGAGAGAAGCAGAGCCTGCAAAAGGCTGCCTTTTTACGCAAAAGGAGCCTTTTAAAGACCCAAGTAGCTCAGGGGTGGAAGAAAAGCTTGAAGCAAAGCTACCTCTGTCAGGTTTTTCCATGTCAGAGTCATCCTCCCCCCAGGGCTTCCAGACCAGGGTTGCAGGCTCTTCATCCTCACTTGGTGCTCTGCTCTGCAGCTCTGGCAGCTCAGCCTGAAAGTCGCTGCCAACATTGATGTGTCTAAAGGAAGAAGGAGGTGGAGGTGAGAAAGGCAAGTGGTCAAGAGAGCCTTCCTGTGCACCCACAGGCTTGAACCAATGCCACCCTGACTCTGAAAGAGCAGTTCTCCTCCTCGCCATTCCTCCAGTTTGCTGTCCTTTAACCCTATGCCAAAACTCACGGCTGAATCTGGGCTCTTGCTTTCCTTTTCATTGTGCCTCTCCTTTCCACCTGAAAGAGATCAAAGCAATGCTCCAGTTAAAAATCCTTCCTTCTCATCCTCATCATTGCAAAGCCCGAGCTCCTGTGTCCCAGCTCCTTTCTCTTTGCCGCCTTTTTGACATGGAATGTCCTAGGCAGGACCCTCTAGCAGTCAGCAGCTTCCTCAGGAGGGCAAGCACAAGGCCATGCACTACTCTCTTCACTCCCGGGGCCACTGAGAAGAGCCCAGACAATGGCAGGGGAGATGTGCCAGTGCAGGCTTAGGTTGGATAGAAGGAAAAGGTTCTTCAGCCAGAGGCTGCTTGGGCACTGCAACAGCCTCCCCAGGGAAGGGGGCACAGCACCAAGCCTGACTGAGCTCCAAAAGTGTTTGGACACTGCTCTTGGGCACAGGCTGTGATTGTTGAGGCTGCCCTGGGCAGGCCCTGGACTTGGGCTCAGTGATCTTTGAGAATCCCTTCCAAGCCAGGAAATTCTGTGCTACTGTGATTGTGCTCTTGAGGAGATGGCATTTGACGGCCGCCCCTGAGCATGAGGTAGAACCAGCCCTACGTGCACTGGAAAAAGAATCTATAAAGATATTAAAATAGCATGGATCTATAAGCCATGGAACTACGTCAGTATATAAGAATTGCTGATCCCAGATGGTTTTTGAAGTTGAAAGCCTGTGTTTGAGGAGAAGCCCAGTCAAATGCTTCTATGCCCTGAAGGACAGGGATGCCAGAGGAGAAGTGCCATCATTCTGGTGTTTGAAGCTTTGGAGCGGGTGTGAGCAGAGTCAGGGCATAAGGGGATTTGTTGACACTGAAGCCCTGAAGTGCTCAGCCACAAACAATTTGTTTTGGGGTCAGCACAAGATAGTTTGAGGACTGAAATGGGTGCCAAGAACTTTTAATCAGGTCATCCGTGGACGAGGATCTGCAACTGCACTGGGACACCTCTCTAGGTCCTCTATGGAAAGGTCTGTGTTTCCCCTGGAGGCAACATGATTCCTTCAGAAGCTGCAGCCTGCTTTCACGTGGAAGCTCGTCTGGGGAAAGTGAGCACGCAGCCTGTGTGTCGTGCTTGGTGGGAGAGGCAGCTGGAGCCTCCTGCCCCTGTGCTAGTGCTTTGAGGGCAAACGGGGATTTTCTTACCTTGGACGGTTCCCAAGTGCTCTGGGGATGCCCGGAGGCAGACGAGGAGACCAGGACGTCGGTGCAGAGGCCGGGTCTGGCGCTGAGTGCAGAAGGCGGCTGGTCAGGGACAGCCCAGGAGCTGATCCTGCAGCTGCTGCTCCAGCGCTGCTCCACCAGCGTTCCAGCAAGGGCCGCAGGAGCAGGAGACAACGACAGTTGCTATGGGCACAGCCCAACATTCCATCTAGAACCCCAGGGGAGCCATGGGACAGAAAGAGGCATGGGCCGCCTCTGGCCCTTGTACTTCTTCTGCTGCAAGTTTGCTCTGAGAAGCTTCCCATGGGGCCTTTTCTCCTCAGTCGTCTGATGAGACGGGCAAAAGCAGTGCAGGGACAGCCCTGGGTCTTCCCGGTGCTTCTCTGCAAGGTGCCTCCAGCTGAACGTGCACAGGAGCCTGCCTCTGTGCAAGGGCCCAGACCTCATCTCCTGCCCTGGAGAACCAGAAGGGCTCCTCCCACTGGCTCTCCTCCAGCTCTGAGAGGAGCTGGAATTTGCAAGTTGTCCAGCGCAGAGCCAACTCCAGAGCTTCCTCTCAAAGTGGAGCCATTCATCCTGCCCCCTTTCTCAATTCTCCTTTTGCTGCCCAATAATGTCACTGCATGTTTTCCCTCCTTTGGGCCTCTGAGCTGGTCTCTCACCTCATCACTCCTCCCTTGAAACTTGGAGAAACAGGATGTTTTTCAGGGCAACTGATGGGGACACACACACACACACAGGGACAGCACACGGGCATTTCTCTAGCAAACATTCATGCAGAATTTCTATAGCCCTCTTCCAGCTCCCTTGGAGAAGCTCGGTGTTTGTCCCCAAAAGACTCTGCCATTCCTCTAAGAAAGCAACACTAACAGAATTCCCTTTCCACACTGCTGGCCTTCACATTGGTTTTAATGCCTAGATCCCAGATATGACAAAACCCAGGCAGCTTTGCTGCTTTCCTGCCTGTCGTTAAGGAAAAGCAAATCTTGCTTCAGTCCCAATCTTGCTTCCTTCCCAGCCTGCACGTTAGCCACTGGCCAGCAAACTGAGGGGGCAGCTGGAACAAGTCCCACTGCAAGGCAGATACTTTGTAGCATCCAAAGCCCACCTGCACCGCCTCCATCAGACAAGGGCAAGCTTCCCTCGGCTTCCCAGAAGCAGCCTGGCAATTGCCCCCTCCCTCGCCCCCTCTCCACCCTCCACAGCCCCTGCCACCAAAGCCTTGCTAGGCAGGGCCATTTGCTGGCCTCGAAGAAAGAGTGCCTTTGATTCTTCTTTGGCGCAAGTGCCCGAGCTGTGAGAAGTCAGAGGATAATGATCACACCCGCTCTGCTTTAGCTAAGGAGATTGCTGGAGGCCCAGAGCGGGACACTGGTCCTTTCGAGAGAAACTGAAACTGAACTAGCCATGCCTTTGTGGCGCATGCGGATAGGAATTGGATAGAATCGGAGGGCTTAGAAACGTCCTCCAAGGTGGTCAGCTCCATCAGTCCCCCAAAATGAAACAAAGTTATGTTGCTGGGCTCCAAAAAGGACTAAAGCCGCTGCTTTTATGCCAGAAAATATGGTGAGACCAGACCACTCATCTAGATCCAATTCCGTGAATTAAACAAAGCCTCCCTTTCCACTCCCAGCTGAGATGTTGAGGAATCAAAGGCTGAAGCCCCAGCCTTATTTCACTGGCAGTAAAGGAGACACACCTCAGTAAGTCCTGCCAGCTGAGCAAGGGGCTGGGCCCGGGGGAGGTGGCGCCTGCCCAGATTCTTCTCTCAGGGCAAGTGCCGTCTTTGCAACACCAGGCAAATGGAACAAACATTGCCGGAGTGTTTTCATACAGACAAAAAGACAAAATGGAACAAACTTTGGTTTAATGATAAAGACCCATTGGCTCTCAACAAAGGCAAAATGACAAAAGGCAGAGCATAGACAACACCCAACCTTTGAAATTTATTGATAAATCTAATAAAACTATTGAATCTTGAATAATACTAATGGATCTTAACGACTAAATTGAGGAGATTCCTATCATGTCAACTAACTAAGTAGAAGATTAAACTACCCTAAAAGCTTAAAAAACAGTCCTATTCCTATCTAGTCCTATTGATACCTAACTCTTGCTAGCCCTGGACAACCTGCAGGGTTGTCTAATTTGGTCTTTTCTTCTTGGCGAGAGGCTCTGCTGCCTTCCGAGGCCGATGTCTTCTCCTGTGGTTGTTCCTTTCCTTCACGGTTTCAAACACCCTGCAAGATAGGAAACAAACCATCCATTGCTCACTTTAGTACACACCATGAAACCAAGTGCCGAGATCTCCGTTTGAGTAGGAATTTCTGTCTTTTCGGGCAGTGGCACATTTGTGAATTGATCAGCACCATGAGTCTGATGGTTCTACTTTCAATGCCTTGAAATGTCTTCCTCCTTTTGCTGCATCCTCTTTTGAATTTGATCAGCAGCATCAAACCAAGCTTTGATGGATCTATTCCTACTTGTATGAACTGTGTCTTGTTGGGGCACGGCAAGGTTTCATTGTGAAGGCTGGGTTTTACCTAAGCTCTTTGGGTTTGAGGTGGGTGTTAAGCTTGACCACGGCTGCCGGGGGCGATGCTGCAAGTGCCCCCAGCTTCCCCTGCGGTGCCTTTGAAAAGGGTCAGCCCGTTTTAGTCCAAAGGCGCAGCTTTGAGCAGAAAGAGGAGGAACTTACGCACCGTTTGCACTGCCCGCAGGGAAAGGGGCCTCCCGCCGAGCGGGGCGGCTGGCGCGCTTGGCAGCAGGGACACTCGGCGCTGCGAGCCCTCTTGCGGCTTCTCTTCCCTGTCTCCCCGTTCTCCTTTCTGGGAGGGCTTTTCCTCCTCTTTGCTTTGCCCACACTCTGGAAATCAAAGAGTCCTTATCAATGCTTCCTTCCTCTCACAAAGCTGGAAATCAGAGCATCCAGCACAAAAATCTATCGGCCTAAGCAAATCCTTCCAGACCCTCAAGAGCTGAGAAAACGGCTGCCTTTGCCAATGGGCTGCGGCGGGCTGCCAACCCAGAGCTTGGAGGAAAATACTCCTCTTTTCTACAGGCCAAAGGGGTGGGATAAATACCTGCCTATTTAGAGCTCTACATTTCTTATTTCTACCTTTCTGCCTAACATCTATTTCTCTCTGCTTTTCCTCCACAAATGTCTAGGCAATGGCATTTAAATTCAGTCCAATTAGGGTAGACACATGGTTAGCCATTTTCTAGTCCCCAAAATAATCTCCCTCCCTGTCTCTCTCTCTCTCTCTCTCTCTCACATGATGTGAAGCAAATTGCTCTTTGCCGGTAAGGAAAGTTTTAGGGGAGCCACGGCACCGGCAGCTCCTTCTTGGGGAGTATGCTGCGATGCTAGAAAAACTCCCTGAAAATCTGCAGCATATCCACAAAGGCAGCCTGGATTGCTGATGTCAGCAAGCAGTGGGGAATTAAGGGTCTGATTGGAGTCAGCGAGGGTGCCAGCCCTTGAGAAGCCCATCTGTAGAGAGTCAAAGCCCATTTTGGTGGCGCTGCTGCTTCCTTGGGTCAAAGTTAGGCTCCAGAATTGCATACTTCAGGGCAGCAGCACAAGGAAGCCCCGGGCAGCATCTGCTGTGCCTTTCCCAGCGCATGGGACGATGTGATCCTGGCAAAGGGGCGTCTGGCATGGCTCGCCAGCAGCTTTTCTCCCCTTCTGCCAGTTTCTCGACCTTCCTGGCACGTCTCGATTTTCTTGCCCCTCACCTGAGCCAGAGTGCTGGCAAGTTTATGCTCCTTTTTCCAGGAGTAGTAGTACTCCACACACTGTGCCACGGTCTTAGTCTGGATCTGTTGTGAAGAGAAAAAGAAGGAGTCGAAAATGGTGTCGGGTGCACTGGGGAAAAAGTAGAATATGGAGTGAACTAGGAAGGAAAAGCATGAAGTAAATGGAGTAGGGTGTAAAATGAAATCAACATGGGGAAAGAGAGGCATCATGCAATGTCTTAAACCGTGTATTCTGCTAGGTGGTAATACACGCAATGCACAGATCAACAACAAATCCATCTAGCACAGTTCTTCTTTCCCCGCTTCCCTCCAGTTATGCCAGCACACCGTCTTGTGGAAGCAGCAGCAGACCTGTGCGACAAGTCTGACAGAAGAAAGCTTCATCTTCCAAAAGAGCTTGGAGAAAAGGGCTGGAGAGGCAGGATCATCCTTTTGACACAGGCTTTTGATGTCCCCTTTTGTTACTTCTTGAAGATACTTGGTACTTGAGAAGAGAGAGACTGAAGCCCAGTGCTTGTTCCCAGAAATAACCAAGCTTTCCTCCTGACGATCTGCTCGGGTAAAGAATGTCCCGTGGCTTTACCTGCTTCTGGATGAGATGAAAATCCTTGCCGTAGGTGTGGAAAGCCTTTTGGAAGGACTCCTTCTCCTCAGGTGTCCATCTATCAGAGCCTGGCAAGAAAAAGCAGCGGGTAGTAAACGCATCCCTTGATCCACACCAAGTAGATCCCACTGGCTGCCGAAAGAAAATGGTGGCAGGCCGTCATTCACGTGTGTGTACGTGTCTGCTCCCTCAGAAGGTCATGAAGACAAGAGCAGGCATTGCCCGGGGAGAAGGATTGGAAAAGAAGTAAAGCTGAAGGACTAGATGCTGGTGCTTCCCCACCCGCAGAGGAGACAAGACCTTGTGCTGGTGTTAAGCACAATTGCTTTAAGCAGAAACCCTTGCCACAACAATGAAGGGGACGGCAGCATCTGTCAGGGACGCAAGAAGCTCTGCTTTGCTTACCTGCGTAATGATAATCAGCCATGGGGTGGCCTTGAGGTGTTGCAGGCCCCTCTGAGAGCAGCATCTCCAGAGCCTCCTGCAAGATCAAGAGGGAAGAGGCTTTAGCCGCCCCACCACATTAAAAATGAGCCAAAAAATCACAGGTGCTGCCTTGCAGCTACTTTGCCTCTCCAGACATTCAAGCGACTGTATCCCATGTGGGTGAAACACTGTCATTTGCTCCAAGTCCCTGGTTTTTGCTGCCCAACCCTTTGATCCTGGTCCCCGAGAGTGGCCTTTTGCTCACCAACCTAAGGATTTTGCTGCTCCTGCAGCCAGAATGGCCTCAGCTGACTGAGGCTTCTGGGAATTTCCCCTCCAAATGTCTTAGAGAAGCCAGCTCTCCAGGCCATTTACAAGGCAGCAGGACCTTCCGCCGCCGCCGCCGCCTCCAGGAGGGAGATTCTCCCTGCTGGAGCCCTTTGGGCTCAGCCCTGACGCAGCTGGAGGAGACACAGCAGGCAGCAAGTGCTCTGCTCCCTGTTAAGACCCTTCTTCAAAGAGCAGCCAGGAAAGGCTGTCCCAGTGCCCGGGCCCTCTGCATTCCCTGTGCCCTCTTCTCTGCGCCCAAACAGCCGCTTCTTACCGGAACGCTGCCGCGTGCCCGGTGCAGGCAGTGCAGGGCGCGCTCCAGGTTAGCTGCTGCCCCGGGAATGCCACGGGAGCTGGCCATGTCCAACAGTTCTCTTACTGCAAGCACAACAAAAAACCCACCGAAAGTCAGCCTTGAGGCCAGCAAGGGCAAAGACTGCCATGCAAGGCAGAAGGAAAGGCCGGGAGCTAAAGACAGCAGCTTGGAGAGTATGAAAAGGAGAGCAAAGCCAGGGCCAGCTGAACCAAGGGCCCACGCAGTGCTGGCTCTCCCTCCAAAGCAGCTTCTGTAAGAAGAAGTGGGGGCCAATCTCCGCTCTTCCAGTGGCAGACGGCCCTGACCAATTTGGAGAGCAAGGTGCTTGCTCTTGCTCCTTGCCTCTAACACTTCTACATGGGAAGATGGGCGAGACAAGGAGAGAAGCAGAGCCTGCAAAAGGCTGCCTTTTTACGCAAAAGGAGCCTTTTAAAGACCCAAGTAGCTCAGGGGTGGAAGAAAAGCTTGAAGCAAAGCTACCTCTGTCAGGTTTTTCCATGTCAGAGTCATCCTCCCCCCAGGGCTTCCAGACCAGGGTTGCAGGCTCTTCATCCTCACTTGGTGCTCTGCTCTGCAGCTCTGGCAGCTCAGCCTGAAAGTCGCTGCCAACATTGATGTGTCTAAAGGAAGAAGGAGGTGGAGGTGAGAAAGGCAAGTGGTCAAGAGAGCCTTCCTGTGCACCCACAGGCTTGAACCAATGCCACCCTGACTCTGAAAGAGCAGTTCTCCTCCTCGCCATTCCTCCAGTTTGCTGTCCTTTAACCCTATGCCAAAACTCACGGCTGAATCTGGGCTCTTGCTTTCCTTTTCATTGTGCCTCTCCTTTCCACCTGAAAGAGATCAAAGCAATGCTCCAGTTAAAAATCCTTCCTTCTCATCCTCATCATTGCAAAGCCCGAGCTCCTGTGTCCCAGCTCCTTTCTCTTTGCCGCCTTTTTGACATGGAATGTCCTAGGCAGGACCCTCTAGCAGTCAGCAGCTTCCTCAGGAGGGCAAGCACAAGGCCATGCACTACTCTCTTCACTCCCGGGGCCACTGAGAAGAGCCCAGACAATGGCAGGGGAGATGTGCCAGTGCAGGCTTAGGTTGGATAGAAGGAAAAGGTTCTTCAGCCAGAGGCTGCTTGGGCACTGCAACAGCCTCCCCAGGGAAGGGGGCACAGCACCAAGCCTGACTGAGCTCCAAAAGTGTTTGGACACTGCTCTTGGGCACAGGCTGTGATTGTTGAGGCTGCCCTGGGCAGGCCCTGGACTTGGGCTCAGTGATCTTTGAGAATCCCTTCCAAGCCAGGAAATTCTGTGCTACTGTGATTGTGCTCTTGAGGAGATGGCATTTGACGGCCGCCCCTGAGCATGAGGTAGAACCAGCCCTACGTGCACTGGAAAAAGAATCTATAAAGATATTAAAATAGCATGGATCTATAAGCCATGGAACTACGTAAGTATATAAGAATTGCTGATCCCAGATGGTTTTTGAAGTTGAAAGCCTGTGTTTGAGGAGAAGCCCAGTCAAATGCTTCTATGCCCTGAAGGACAGGGATGCCAGAGGAGAAGTGCCATCATTCTGGTGTTTGAAGCTTTGGAGCGGGTGTGAGCAGAGTCAGGGCATAAGGGGATTTGTTGACACTGAAGCCCTGAAGTGCTCAGCCACAAACAATTTGTTTTGGGGTCAGCACAAGATAGTTTGAGGACTGAAATGGGTGCCAAGAACTTTTAATCAGGTCATCCGTGGACGAGGATCTGCAACTGCACTGGGACACCTCTCTAGGTCCTCTATGGAAAGGTCTGTGTTTCCCCTGGAGGCAACATGATTCCTTCAGAAGCTGCAGCCTGCTTTCACGTGGAAGCTCGTCTGGGGAAAGTGAGCACGCAGCCTGTGTGTCGTGCTTGGTGGGAGAGGCAGCTGGAGCCTCCTGCCCCTGTGCTAGTGCTTTGAGGGCAAACGGGGATTTTCTTACCTTGGACGGTTCCCAAGTGCTCTGGGGATGCCCGGAGGCAGACGAGGAGACCAGGACGTCGGTGCAGAGGCCGGGTCTGGCGCTGAGTGCAGAAGGCGGCTGGTCAGGGACAGCCCAGGAGCTGATCCTGCAGCTGCTGCTCCAGCGCTGCTCCACCAGCGTTCCAGCAAGGGCCGCAGGAGCAGGAGACAACGACAGTTGCTATGGGCACAGCCCAACATTCCATCTAGAACCCCAGGGGAGCCATGGGACAGAAAGAGGCATGGGCCGCCTCTGGCCCTTGTACTTCTTCTGCTGCAAGTTTGCTCTGAGAAGCTTCCCATGGGGCCTTTTCTCCTCAGTCGTCTGATGAGACGGGCAAAAGCAGTGCAGGGACAGCCCTGGGTCTTCCCGGTGCTTCTCTGCAAGGTGCCTCCAGCTGAACGTGCACAGGAGCCTGCCTCTGTGCAAGGGCCCAGACCTCATCTCCTGCCCTGGAGAACCAGAAGGGCTCCTCCCACTGGCTCTCCTCCAGCTCTGAGAGGAGCTGGAATTTGCAAGTTGTCCAGCGCAGAGCCAACTCCAGAGCTTCCTCTCAAAGTGGAGCCATTCATCCTGCCCCCTTTCTCAATTCTCCTTTTGCTGCCCAATAATGTCACTGCATGTTTTCCCTCCTTTGGGCCTCTGAGCTGGTCTCTCACCTCATCACTCCTCCCTTGAAACTTGGAGAAACAGGATGTTTTTCAGGGCAACTGATGGGGACACACACACACACACAGGGACAGCACACGGGCATTTCTCTAGCAAACATTCATGCAGAATTTCTATAGCCCTCTTCCAGCTCCCTTGGAGAAGCTCGGTGTTTGTCCCCAAAAGACTCTGCCATTCCTCTAAGAAAGCAACACTAACAGAATTCCCTTTCCACACTGCTGGCCTTCACATTGGTTTTAATGCCTAGATCCCAGATATGACAAAACCCAGGCAGCTTTGCTGCTTTCCTGCCTGTCGTTAAGGAAAAGCAAATCTTGCTTCAGTCCCAATCTTGCTTCCTTCCCAGCCTGCACGTTAGCCACTGGCCAGCAAACTGAGGGGGCAGCTGGAACAAGTCCCACTGCAAGGCAGATACTTTGTAGCATCCAAAGCCCACCTGCACCGCCTCCATCAGACAAGGGCAAGCTTCCCTCGGCTTCCCAGAAGCAGCCTGGCAATTGCCCCCTCCCTCGCCCCCTCTCCACCCTCCACAGCCCCTGCCACCAAAGCCTTGCTAGGCAGGGCCATTTGCTGGCCTCGAAGAAAGAGTGCCTTTGATTCTTCTTTGGCGCAAGTGCCCGAGCTGTGAGAAGTCAGAGGATAATGATCACACCCGCTCTGCTTTAGCTAAGGAGATTGCTGGAGGCCCAGAGCGGGACACTGGTCCTTTCGAGAGAAACTGAAACTGAACTAGCCATGCCTTTGTGGCGCATGCGGATAGGAATTGGATAGAATCGGAGGGCTTAGAAACGTCCTCCAAGGTGGTCAGCTCCATCAGTCCCCCAAAATGAAACAAAGTTATGTTGCTGGGCTCCAAAAAGGACTAAAGCCGCTGCTTTTATGC
The DNA here is from genome assembly GCF_012460135.2 of Molothrus ater. Taxonomy (NCBI): domain Eukaryota; kingdom Metazoa; phylum Chordata; class Aves; order Passeriformes; family Icteridae; genus Molothrus; species Molothrus ater. The sequence goes on along the minus strand of NW_023416839.1, from coordinate 23,286 downwards.
CAGAAAATATGGTGAGACCAGACCACTCATCTAGATCCAATTCCGTGAATTAAACAAAGCCTCCCTTTCCACTCCCAGCTGAGATGTTGAGGAATCAAAGGCTGAAGCCCCAGCCTTATTTCACTGGCAGTAAAGGAGACACACCTCAGTAAGTCCTGCCAGCTGAGCAAGGGGCTGGGCCCGGGGGAGGTGGCGCCTGCCCAGATTCTTCTCTCAGGGCAAGTGCCGTCTTTGCAACACCAGGCAAATGGAACAAACATTGCCGAGTGTTTTCATACAGACAAAAAGACAAAATGGAACAAACTTTGGTTTAATGATAAAGACCCATTGGCTCTCAACAAAGGCAAAATGACAAAAGGCAGAGCATAGACAACACCCAACCTTTGAAATTTATTGATAAATCTAATAAAACTATTGAATCTTGAATAATACTAATGGATCTTAACGACTAAATTGAGGAGATTCCTATCATGTCAACTAACTAAGTAGAAGATTAAACTACCCTAAAAGCTTAAAAAACAGTCCTATTCCTATCTAGTCCTATTGATACCTAACTCTTGCTAGCCCTGGACAACCTGCAGGGTTGTCTAATTTGGTCTTTTCTTCTTGGCGAGAGGCTCTGCTGCCTTCCGAGGCCGATGTCTTCTCCTGTGGTTGTTCCTTTCCTTCACGGTTTCAAACACCCTGCAAGATAGGAAACAAACCATCCATTGCTCACTTTAGTACACACCATGAAACCAAGTGCCGAGATCTCCGTTTGAGTAGGAATTTCTGTCTTTTCGGGCAGTGGCACATTTGTGAATTGATCAGCACCATGAGTCTGATGGTTCTACTTTCAATGCCTTGAAATGTCTTCCTCCTTTTGCTGCATCCTCTTTTGAATTTGATCAGCAGCATCAAACCAAGCTTTGATGGATCTATTCCTACTTGTATGAACTGTGTCTTGTTGGGGCACGGCAAGGTTTCATTGTGAAGGCTGGGTTTTACCTAAGCTCTTTGGGTTTGAGGTGGGTGTTAAGCTTGACCACGGCTGCCGGGGGCGATGCTGCAAGTGCCCCCAGCTTCCCCTGCGGTGCCTTTGAAAAGGGTCAGCCCGTTTTAGTCCAAAGGCGCAGCTTTGAGCAGAAAGAGGAGGAACTTACGCACCGTTTGCACTGCCCGCAGGGAAAGGGGCCTCCCGCCGAGCGGGGCGGCTGGCGCGCTTGGCAGCAGGGACACTCGGCGCTGCGAGCCCTCTTGCGGCTTCTCTTCCCTGTCTCCCCGTTCTCCTTTCTGGGAGGGCTTTTCCTCCTCTTTGCTTTGCCCACACTCTGGAAATCAAAGAGTCCTTATCAATGCTTCCTTCCTCTCACAAAGCTGGAAATCAGAGCATCCAGCACAAAAATCTATCGGCCTAAGCAAATCCTTCCAGACCCTCAAGAGCTGAGAAAACGGCTGCCTTTGCCAATGGGCTGCGGCGGGCTGCCAACCCAGAGCTTGGAGGAAAATACTCCTCTTTTCTACAGGCCAAAGGGGTGGGATAAATACCTGCCTATTTAGAGCTCTACATTTCTTATTTCTACCTTTCTGCCTAACATCTATTTCTCTCTGCTTTTCCTCCACAAATGTCTAGGCAATGGCATTTAAATTCAGTCCAATTAGGGTAGACACATGGTTAGCCATTTTCTAGTCCCCAAAATAATCTCCCTCCCTGTCTCTCTCTCTCTCTCTCTCTCTCACATGATGTGAAGCAAATTGCTCTTTGCCGGTAAGGAAAGTTTTAGGGGAGCCACGGCACCGGCAGCTCCTTCTTGGGGAGTATGCTGCGATGCTAGAAAAACTCCCTGAAAATCTGCAGCATATCCACAAAGGCAGCCTGGATTGCTGATGTCAGCAAGCAGTGGGGAATTAAGGGTCTGATTGGAGTCAGCGAGGGTGCCAGCCCTTGAGAAGCCCATCTGTAGAGAGTCAAAGCCCATTTTGGTGGCGCTGCTGCTTCCTTGGGTCAAAGTTAGGCTCCAGAATTGCATACTTCAGGGCAGCAGCACAAGGAAGCCCCGGGCAGCATCTGCTGTGCCTTTCCCAGCGCATGGGACGATGTGATCCTGGCAAAGGGGCGTCTGGCATGGCTCGCCAGCAGCTTTTCTCCCCTTCTGCCAGTTTCTCGACCTTCCTGGCACGTCTCGATTTTCTTGCCCCTCACCTGAGCCAGAGTGCTGGCAAGTTTATGCTCCTTTTTCCAGGAGTAGTAGTACTCCACACACTGTGCCACGGTCTTAGTCTGGATCTGTTGTGAAGAGAAAAAGAAGGAGTCGAAAATGGTGTCGGGTGCACTGGGGAAAAAGTAGAATATGGAGTGAACTAGGAAGGAAAAGCATGAAGTAAATGGAGTAGGGTGTAAAATGAAATCAACATGGGGAAAGAGAGGCATCATGCAATGTCTTAAACCGTGTATTCTGCTAGGTGGTAATACACGCAATGCACAGATCAACAACAAATCCATCTAGCACAGTTCTTCTTTCCCCGCTTCACTCCAGTTATGCCAGCACATAGCTTTATGGAAGTGAAGACCATGCCAGTCTGCAGAGAATACTAGAAGCTGTCATCAACATCCTGCAGAGGCAGAGTCCTAAAGGAAATGTCACAAAAACTAGCAGAATTGGAGAAAAAGAAATCCTGCTAGATGTGTGGGAACATAGGACATCTCTCTAGCTGTCCAGAATGGCCAAGACCTTGCCGGAGGCTGGAAAGCCCTGGACGGAGCTCCAAACTCCTCAGGTGTCCATCTATCAGAGCCTGGCAAGAAAAAGCACCGGGTAGTAAAGCATCCACAAGCCACACCACTTTAGGTAAAGAAAATGGTGGCAGGCCGTCATTCACGTGTGTGTACGTGTCTGCTCCCTCAGAAGGTCATGAAGACAAGAGCAGGCATTGCCCGGGGAGAAGGATTGGAAAAGAAGTAAAGCTGAAGGACTAGATGCTGGTGCTTCCCCACCCGCAGAGGAGACAAGACCTTGTGCTGGTGTTAAGCACAATTGCTTTAAGCAGAAACCCTTGCCACAACATGAAGGGGACGGCAGCATCTGTCAGGGACGCAAGAAGCTCTGCTTTGCTTACCTGCGTAATGATAATCAGCCATGGGGTGGCCTTGAGGTGTTGCAGGCCCCTCTGAGAGCAGCATCTCCAGAGCCTCCTGCAAGATCAAGAGGGAAGAGGCTTTAGCCGCCCCACCACATTAAAAATGAGCCAAAAAATCACAGGTGCTGCCTTGCAGCTACTTTGCCTCTCAAGACATTCAAGCGACTGAGGAAAGAGACTTTAACATTTGCTCCAAGTCACTGGTGACCCACCAAAAGATCCTGAAGTGGCCTTGTGCTCAACAGCAGGTTGTATGATAACTTAAAGCTGAATTTGTTCATTGGTTGACTTTTAACTAATGTGGTCATTTATGCTGCACTAAGGCAGCAACATTCCCTAAACCAGTATTGAATGAATATGTTGTTGCAATGGAGCTGACTTTTAAATTTTTATGTATCCAAATGGACACCATTACATTGCCTAATAAACACTTTTGAGCAAGAACAATTTTGTTCTAAATGACAAGGACAAAACATCTTTGTGTTTCAAAGTCGTAGTAATTTACATCACATTTTAACAAAATTGTTCTTCCACGGTGCAACCTAAGTAAGCTCACAGAGTTCATCAGTACAATACTCAATCTTCATTCCACGTCATTAAAAGTTATTACAACAGAATTAAGATCGTTTCTTCAAACAGCTATGGAATCAATAGTCTACAAATTGCAAATACTGCCTGATTATCTAAGTACTTCCCATTTTTAATGCATAATTTAATGTGCATACTATATATATATATATAAAAGTTTAATAATGATGATTTTATATATAAAATATATATATATAAATATATATATATATATATAAAAACATCATTACTATTACTATTACTATTATTCTCCTCCACTTGCAAGGCCACAGAAAGGAACAGTAATTTATCCCAACACATATAAGAAATTGCAGAGAACTAGATTGAAGTCATACCTCTTGGAGTAACCCTCTTTTTAGCCTTTGATTTTGATAAAGCTGGCTGTGCACATGATACAATGAGGAGCTTGCCTCTTCAGAAGGTGAATTTTCTTCCCTTTTTTACAGTATCATGGTTGCACCTTAAATCTGTGTGGAAGCCTAGGGGCCTACCATTGGAACTTTAACCTCAGGGCAAAGATGACCAAGGTCAAAAGAGATACTTCTCAGAAGGCAATAGTCTCGTCCATGGGCATTTGCAGGCTCATGCTGATGCAGCAGGTTTTGTTGGTATCACCCAGTTCAACTGCCATTTTTTTCCTTCTATGTACACACCCTAGAATGTTCTCCCCTCACTTGTCACCTATTGGTCCTGGCTTACTGTGTTGCTCCACGCCTTATTTCCTCCCATATAAAACCCTGTCCTCGCCCCATTTTGTCTCTGTCCCTAGACCCTCTCTTCAGTGCAATAAACAATGTCTGGCTTCAACACAAAGACCCGTCTCTTGCCTCATTCGTCAGCAGTTTAAGCAAGCGTGCTCTGGGCTCTGGGAGTGCAGCTCACTCACAGAGGCTAGTTGCAGACATGCCGCAACAAATCTGTGTATAACTGCAAATCTCAATCATTTCTTCTTGAGATCTTGCTCCCAGGACACTTTTTCTTTTCCTTTCGTGGGGAAACTTCTCACAAGCATTTATTGGATGCTGGTTGCTCTGCATGTATTCTACACTGCTGCCTTTATAACCTTTTGGAAATTATCAAGCTAGTAGGATTCACCCAGCAGCAGGAGCTGATGCAGCCTGGGAACGTGCTGATTTACAGAGGCTTCTGGCTTCCCAGGTGAAGCCAAGGCAAGCCCTGCTGCTGCTGCTGGCTGCTGCTGCTGCTGCTGCTGCTTGCTGCTGCTGCTGCTGCTGTGCCAGAAAGCCCCGGCTGAGCAGGGATGGCACCACTGTGCCTTGGGCTGTTTCTCCTTCCAGAGCTGGGCGGTGCTTTTGAGGCAGTAATGACAGCTGTTGGGAGAAGGAAGGGGCCTTTTCCTGCACCAGAACTTATGGATGCACTAGGGCCACCTTCAGGGAGACTGTCGGCCCCCAGCAAGTAAAGCAGAGGGACACAGCTGGAAAACGCTTCCTTTGGAGCCTCCTGTCTCTTGGAAAAGAAAGGAGACACGTGACAGGAGGAGCAGCAGGGGCCGGTCCCTCCTCCTTGCCTGCAGTGAGGGGCGGCTGCTGCGCCGCTGGGCGGCGCCATGAAAAGGGAGCGCCCCTGCGCGGGCGGCGGCGGGGCAGCCGCCAGGGGGCGCCCGGGCGGGCCGGGGCCCCTCTGTGAGGGAGGAGAGCCTCGGGCAGCTGCGCAGCCACCGACGGGACTGTCCGTGCCCAAGGCACAGCGCCAGGGGCAAAGCTTCGCTTCAGCGCACGCTGACCGGCAAGGGAACCTTCCCATGGAGTGCAGGATTTAGCTGTTTTCATTCCCAGTCCTGTGCTGAGCTAGCAGGCCACAAAGCCTCCTCAAGCACAGGTGCCTCCTCCCAGGCTTCCTGCACTTCCTTGCTGACAGGGTCCACTCAGGCACCCTGGAGCAGGCTCAGCTGATGTTACAAAGCAATGCTGTCCAAAAGAAAAAAAGGCAAAAGCCAAACCAGAAGGGAACTATTAGTTCCCAGGCTGAATTCCTCACAGGCGGAGGCAGGATTCCTCTGCTTCCAGAAAGATGCAGAAACAGACACGAGGACACTGTGCCCCTTACCTTCATGTCCAGGACCTGCTATTGCAGGCCAGCATAGCTCACAATGCTATTCACCCCTTTAGCCAGGTGTCTTCAGCTTGTTGGGGTTTCCCCTGAGAGCAGCCTGAGAATGCTGCTTGCTCTCCCAAGGCTTTGTTCCTGCCAGGAAACTCCACAGACTCACTTAGCTTCCTTCTTTCTATCACAAGGCCCAGTGAGCTGCCAAGAGGATGAGCAGTGTAAGCCATTCCTCATCAAATGCCAATCCCTTAAGAAAACTGATTCCAGTGGGATTTCAAGTGTTGTTCTCAAGAGCACTGAAGTTCAGGGTTTCAGCAAGCAGCTTGGCTCTTGCGGTTTGTTTTGAGGATCCCTGCGAGTCCTCGGGGGCCCCCTTAGCTTTATGTTGGCTGGTAGCAGGCAGGCAGGCAAGGAGACTCCACAAGGCTTCTGAGTATGATAATTATAGGAGGGTTTATTGGGTGCCACCCCAGGAGCAGCATGGTTTCTGAGGGAGAAGAGAGAGGGTGAGAAAGGAGAAATGGCCAAGAGACAGTCTGGTCTCCTTGCACATCTTAACAGCGAGATTCAAAGTAGGTGAGGAATAAAACTCGGGTCAGTGGATTACAGATACATGATACTTCAGGGGAGGGTCACAGGCTTGGAATAAAAGGAACATTTTCAAGGGGTGAAACAGCATACCATTTAACTAAAATAAACAGCACAGTCTGTCTCCACTGTGCTGGCAGAAAGCACTTTTGGCTAAGACATAGGATGTAGAAGTAGAGGAAAAAATTGGTTGGAAACTCTTGGGGTGGGGGGCAGCTGCTAGAGCTTTCTGTTGCTTTCCTTAGAGGAAATAGGGAGCGTTTTGTGAATGGTGGCAGAAAACGGTATGCAGGCACTGGGGACTGATTTGTAAGCAGTGCTGTTTTGAAACTATTCCCCTGAGTCTAGCCTGGAGGAAATTGAGGTGACCCACAACATTTTAAAGATTGGGGATTATGACACCAGTGAGGCGCAAATGTGGAGTCTGTGGATCCAAAGGGTTTCCTCATCTAATCAGACCATTCTTGAGAATTGTCCTGACTTTCAGTCTGACACACAGAGGAATCTGCATCAGGGACAATATGCAGCCTCCCACACTCACATGTGGTGCCTGACCAGCTGCTCTCTCCGCTACACTTGCTGGGCTCATGCCAGTGGTGGTCCTGGGCTGGGAAAACACCTGGACTTGTGTAGACCCATCCAAAATGCACCATGGCTGCAAAAGCAGGCAAAGAGCAAAAGCCCAGATCTTTCTCCATTCTTTTTAGTTTTTAACTAAGAAAGAAAATCACTGGTGGTTTTTCCATGCACTAGCTGCTAATGATGAAGCAATTATATTTAGAGGGAGACAAAAACTGTTTCAAAGGCAGAGGAGAGGAGGGGAAAGGAAGCTTCCAAACTTTGGAAAGCTTGTGGTTGGCTCTGTTTTCTTCCTCAGGTCTGCTCCACCAGCTGGACCACCCATTTGGTCTCTTCTTCTCAAAACTCCCTTTTAAGTGGGACATGCCCATTTTGTCACACTGGTTTCCTCCTCCATCCATCAGTTCTACATTGTCCTTTGAACATAGGAATTTAACGTTCTTTTCTTCTGCCTGTTTGTGTCCATTAGAGTCATAATCCTGTGACTTGCCAGATGCCTACTGCAGGGAAGCTGCCAGAATTGATCACAGCCCCCAAAGGCTTCTTTGAGGTGCCGTCATTTGTGCAGCAGCAGTGTGCTGCGTGTGCAGGCAGGTTGGTTACTTGGCTTTTTCCCCTCCTCTCACTCATTGTGTCATGCTTCCTTCAGCAAGGCCTACAATTGCTGGTGATGAAGCCATGCAGCAAACGGGCAGGAATGCAGGCATTTCCAAAGGCGGGAACTCTCCAGGATACGAGCAAAGCACCGTTTCATCCACAAATTTAAGCAATTCTTCTTGTTTTTAGTCAGAAGTGCTGCTGGGCAGAAGGGCACTCGTGGCCTTTGGTTTTCCTCACTTCCTGCTCTTTCTCTGATCCAGCTTGGTTTCACAAGGTGTATGGGGTCTTGGTTGCCTGTTTTGTGTTACTCTTGGATCCTTTCAAGCTGTGGGTTACGGACTGCAAGGGGGAAATCAGCGCTTCCAGCACAAAAACTATCTGTGGCAATTCCTTCCAGACCCTAGCTGAGAGAAGGCTGGTTGCCATTGCCTGGCTGCACCACCAACCCACAGCTTGGAGGCTATTGTGATCTCAGCCAAAGGGGTGGGACGTCACAGCCTATGTCAGCAGGATTTATTCTGCTGCCTGCAAGGCCTCAGCTTTCCAGAGCCAGCTCTTGGCACAAATTCAGTCCAATTAGGATCACCTCTACTGAGCTGTTCTCTATCTTAAAGTCGGGTGTTTTCTTCTGCTCTCTCTCTTTTCTCTCACAGTCCGTGATGTGCAAGTGTCCTGGAGGAAAGTTTTTAGGGGCCACGCCCGGCAGCTCCCTTGCAGTCTCAAAACCTGTGCAGTAAAACTTTTGAAAATCCCATAGCATATTCCCGGCCTATTGCTGATGTCAGCAGCAGTGGGGAATTAAGGGTCTGATTGGAGTCAGCGAGGGTGCCAGCCCTTGAGAAGCCCATCTGTAGAGAGTCAAAGCCCATTTTGGTGGCGCTGCTGCTTCCTTGGGTCAAAGTTAGGCTCCAGAATTGCATACTTCAGGGCAGCAGCACAAGGAAGCCCCGGCAGCATCTGCTGTGCCTTTCCCAGCGCATGGGACGATGTGATCCTGGCAAAGGGGCGTCTGGCATGGCTCGCCAGCAGCTTTTCTCCCCTTCTGCCAGTTTCTCGACCTTCCTGGCACGTCTCGATTTTCTTGCCCCTCACCTGAGCCAGAGTGCTGGCAAGTTTATGCTCCTTTTTCCAGGAGTAGTAGTACTCCACACACTGTGCCACGGTCTTAGTCTGGATCTGTTGTGAAGAGAAAAAGAAGGAGTCGAAAATGGTGTCGGGTGCACTGGGGAAAAAGTAGAATATGGAGTGAACTAGGAGGAAAAGCATGAAGTAAATGGAGTAGGGTGTAAAATGAAATCAACATGGGGAAAGAGAGGCATCATGCAATGTCTTAAACCGTGTATTCTGCTAGGTGGTAATACACGCAATGCACAGATCAACAACAAATCCATCTAGCACAGTTCTTCTTTCCCCGCTTCCCTCCAGTTATGCCAGCACACCGTCTTGTGGAAGCAGCAGCAGACCTGTGCGACAAGTCTGACAGAAGAAAGCTTCTTCTTCCAAAAGAGCTTGGAGAAAAGGGCTGGAGAGGCAGGATCATCCTTTTGACACAGGCTTTTGATGTCCCCTTTTGTTACTTCTTGAAGATACTTGGTACTTGAGAAGAGAGAGACTGAAGCCCAGGCTTGTTCCCAGAAATAACCAAGCTTTCCTCCTGACGATCTGCTCGGGTAAAGAATGTCCCGTGGCTTTACCTGCTTCTGGATGAGATGAAAATCCTTGCCGTAGGTGTGGAAAGCCTTTTGGAAGGACTCCTTCTCCTCAGGTGTCCATCTATCAGAGCCTGGCAAGAAAAAGCAGCGGGTAGTAAACGCATCCCTTGATCCACACCAAGTAGATCCCACTGGCTGCCGAAAGAAAATGGTGGCAGGCCGTCATTCACGTGTGTGTACGTGTCTGCTCCCTCAGAAGGTCATGAAGACAAGAGCAGGCATTGCCCGGGGAGAAGGATTGGAAAAGAAGTAAAGCTGAAGGACTAGATGCTGGTGCTTCCCCACCCGCAGAGGAGACAAGACCTTGTGCTGGTGTTAAGCACAATTGCTTTAAGCAGAAACCCTTGCCACAACAATGAAGGGGACGGCAGCATCTGTCAGGGACGCAAGAAGCTCTGCTTTGCTTACCTGCGTAATGATAATCAGCCATGGGGTGGCCTTGAGGTGTTGCAGGCCCCTCTGAGAGCAGCATCTCCAGAGCCTCCTGCAAGATCAAGAGGGAAGAGGCTTTAGCCGCCCCACCACATTAAAAATGAGCCAAAAAATCACAGGTGCTGCCTTGCAGCTACTTTGCCTCTCCAGACATTCAAGCGACTGTATCCCATGTGGGTGAAACACTGTCATTTGCTCCAAGTCCCTGGTTTTTGCTGCCCAACCCTTTGATCCTGGTCCCCGAGAGTGGCCTTTTGCTCACCAACCTAAGGATTTTGCTGCTCCTGCAGCCAGAATGGCCTCAGCTGACTGAGGCTTCTGGGAATTTCCCCTCCAAATGTCTTAGAGAAGCCAGCTCTCCAGGCCATTTACAAGGCAGCAGGACCTTCCGCCGCCGCCGCCGCCTCCAGGAGGGAGATTCTCCCTGCTGGAGCCCTTTGGGCTCAGCCCTGACGCAGCTGGAGGAGACACAGCAGGCAGCAAGTGCTCTGCTCCCTGTTAAGACCCTTCTTCAAAGAGCAGCCAGGAAAGGCTGTCCCAGTGCCCGGGCCCTCTGCATTCCCTGTGCCCTCTTCTCTGCGCCCAAACAGCCGCTTCTTACCGGAACGCTGCCGCGTGCCCGGTGCAGGCAGTGCAGGGCGCGCTCCAGGTTAGCTGCTGCCCCGGGAATGCCACGGGAGCTGGCCATGTCCAACAGTTCTCTTACTGCAAGCACAACAAAAAACCCACCGAAAGTCAGCCTTGAGGCCAGCAAGGGCAAAGACTGCCATGCAAGGCAGAAGGAAAGGCCGGGAGCTAAAGACAGCAGCTTGGAGAGTATGAAAAGGAGAGCAAAGCCAGGGCCAGCTGAACCAAGGGCCCACGCAGTGCTGGCTCTCCCTCCAAAGCAGCTTCTGTAAGAAGAAGTGGGGGCCAATCTCCGCTCTTCCAGTGGCAGACGGCCCTGACCAATTTGGAGAGCAAGGTGCTTGCTCTTGCTCCTTGCCTCTAACACTTCTACATGGGAAGATGGGCGAGACAAGGAGAGAAGCAGAGCCTGCAAAAGGCTGCCTTTTTACGCAAAAGGAGCCTTTTAAAGACCCAAGTAGCTCAGGGGTGGAAGAAAAGCTTGAAGCAAAGCTACCTCTGTCAGGTTTTTCCATGTCAGAGTCATCCTCCCCCCAGGGCTTCCAGACCAGGGTTGCAGGCTCTTCATCCTCACTTGGTGCTCTGCTCTGCAGCTCTGGCAGCTCAGCCTGAAAGTCGCTGCCAACATTGATGTGTCTAAAGGAAGAAGGAGGTGGAGGTGAGAAAGGCAAGTGGTCAAGAGAGCCTTCCTGTGCACCCACAGGCTTGAACCAATGCCACCCTGACTCTGAAAGAGCAGTTCTCCTCCTCGCCATTCCTCCAGTTTGCTGTCCTTTAACCCTATGCCAAAACTCACGGCTGAATCTGGGCTCTTGCTTTCCTTTTCATTGTGCCTCTCCTTTCCACCTGAAAGAGATCAAAGCAATGCTCCAGTTAAAAATCCTTCCTTCTCATCCTCATCATTGCAAAGCCCGAGCTCCTGTGTCCCAGCTCCTTTCTCTTTGCTGTCTTGCCGCCTTTTTGACATGGAATGTCCTAGGCAGGACCCTCTAGCAGTCAGCAGCTTCCTCAGGAGGGCAAGCACAAGGCCATGCACTACTCTCTTCACTCCCGGGGCCACTGAGAAGAGCCCAGAGAATGGCAGGGGAGATGTGCCAGTGCAGGCTTAGGTTGGATAGAAGGAAAAGGTTCTTCAGCCAGAGGCTGCTTGGGCACTGCAACAGCCTCCCCAGGGAAGGGGGCACAGCACCAAGCCTGACTGAGCTCCAAAAGTGTTTGGACACTGCTCTTGGGCACAGGCTGTGATTGTTGAGGCTGCCCTGGGCAGGCCCTGGACTTGGGCTCAGTGATCTTTGAGAATCCCTTCCAAGCCAGGAAATTCTGTGCTACTGTGATTGTGCTCTTGAGGAGATGGCATTTGACGGCCGCCCCTGAGCATGAGGTAGAACCAGCCCTACGTGCACTGGAAAAAGAATCTATAAAGATATTAAAATAGCATGGATCTATAAGCCATGGAACTACGTCAGTATATAAGAATTGCTGATCCCAGATGGTTTTTGAAGTTGAAAGCCTGTGTTTGAGGAGAAGCCCAGTCAAATGCTTCTATGCCCTGAACGACAGGGATGCCAGAGGAGAAGTGCCATCATTCTGGTGTTTGAAGCTTTGGAGCGGGTGTGAGCAGAGTCAGGGCATAAGGGGATTTGTTGACACTGAAGCCCTGAAGTGCTCAGCCACAAACAATTTGTTTTGGGGTCAGCACAAGATAGTTTGAGGACTGAAATGGGTGCCAAGAACTTTTAATCAGGTCATCCGTGGACGAGGATCTGCAACTGCACTGGGACACCTCTCTAGGTCCTCTATGGAAAGGTCTGTGTTTCCCCTGGAGGCAACATGATTCCTTCAGAAGCTGCAGCCTGCTTTCACGTGGAAGCTCGTCTGGGGAAAGTGAGCACGCAGCCTGTGTGTCGTGCTTGGTGGGAGAGGCAGCTGGAGCCTCCTGCCCCTGTGCTAGTGCTTTGAGGGCAAACGGGGATTTTCTTACCTTGGACGGTTCCCAAGTGCTCTGGGGATGCCCGGAGGCAGACGAGGAGACCAGGACGTCGGTGCAGAGGCCGGGTCTGGCGCTGAGTGCAGAAGGCGGCTGGTCAGGGACAGCCCAGGAGCTGATCCTGCAGCTGCTGCTCCAGCGCTGCTCCACCAGCGTTCCAGCAAGGGCCGCAGGAGCAGGAGACAACGACAGTTGCTATGGGCACAGCCCAACATTCCATCTAGAACCCCAGGGGAGCCATGGGACAGAAAGAGGCATGGGCCGCCTCTGGCCCTTGTACTTCTTCTGCTGCAAGTTTGCTCTGAGAAGCTTCCCATGGGGCCTTTTCTCCTCAGTCGTCTGATGAGACGGGCAAAAGCAGTGCAGGGACAGCCCTGGGTCTTCCCGGTGCTTCTCTGCAAGGTGCCTCCAGCTGAACGTGCACAGGAGCCTGCCTCTGTGCAAGGGCCCAGACCTCATCTCCTGCCCTGGAGAACCAGAAGGGCTCCTCCCACTGGCTCTCCTCCAGCTCTGAGAGGAGCTGGAATTTGCAAGTTGTCCAGCGCAGAGCCAACTCCAGAGCTTCCTCTCAAAGTGGAGCCATTCATCCTGCCCCCTTTCTCAATTCTCCTTTTGCTGCCCAATAATGTCACTGCATGTTTTCCCTCCTTTGGGCCTCTGAGCTGGTCTCTCACCTCATCACTCCTCCCTTGAAACTTGGAGAAACAGGATGTTTTTCAGGGCAACTGATGGGGACACACACACACACACAGGGACAGCACACGGGCATTTCTCTAGCAAACATTCATGCAGAATTTCTATAGCCCTCTTCCAGCTCCCTTGGAGAAGCTCGGTGTTTGTCCCCAAAAGACTCTGCCATTCCTCTAAGAAAGCAACACTAACAGAATTCCCTTTCCACACTGCTGGCCTTCACATTGGTTTTAATGCCTAGATCCCAGATATGACAAAACCCAGGCAGCTTTGCTGCTTTCCTGCCTGTCGTTAAGGAAAAGCAAATCTTGCTTCAGTCCCAATCTTGCTTCCTTCCCAGCCTGCACGTTAGCCACTGGCCAGCAAACTGAGGGGGCAGCTGGAACAAGTCCCACTGCAAGGCAGATACTTTGTAGCATCCAAAGCCCACCTGCACCGCCTCCATCAGACAAGGGCAAGCTTCCCTCGGCTTCCCAGAAGCAGCCTGGCAATTGCCCCCTCCCTCGCCCCCTCTCCACCCTCCACAGCCCCTGCCACCAAAGCCTTGCTAGGCAGGGCCATTTGCTGGCCTCGAAGAAAGAGTGCCTTTGATTCTTCTTTGGCGCAAGTGCCCGAGCTGTGAGAAGTCAGAGGATAATGATCACACCCGCTCTGCTTTAGCTAAGGAGATTGCTGGAGGCCCAGAGCGGGACACTGGTCCTTTCGAGAGAAACTGAAACTGAACTAGCCATGCCTTTGTGGCGCATGCGGATAGGAATTGGATAGAATCGGAGGGCTTAGAAACGTCCTCCAAGGTGGTCAGCTCCATCAGTCCCCCAAAATGAAACAAAGTTATGTTGCTGGGCTCCAAAAAGGACTAAAGCCGCTGCTTTTATGCCAGAAAATATGGTGAGACCAGACCACTCATCTAGATCCAATTCCGTGAATTAAACAAAGCCTCCCTTTCCACTCCCAGCTGAGATGTTGAGGAATCAAAGGCTGAAGCCCCAGCCTTATTTCACTGGCAGTAAAGGAGACACACCTCAGTAAGTCCTGCCAGCTGAGCAAGGGGCTGGGCCTGGGGGAGGTGGCGCCTGCCCAGATTCTTCTCTCAGGGCAAGTGCCGTCTTTGCAACACCAGGCAAATGGAACAAACATTGCCGGAGTGTTTTCATACAGACAGAAAGACAAAATGGAACAAACTTTGGTTTAATGATAAAGACCCATTGGCTCTCAACAAAGGCAAAATGACAAAAGGCAGAGCATAGACAACACCCAACCTTTGAAATTTATTGATAAATCTAATAAAACTATTGAATCTTGAATAATACTAATGGATCTTAACGACTAAATTGAGGAGATTCCTATCATGTCAACTAACTAAGTAGAAGATTAAACTACCCTAAAAGCTTAAAAAACAGTCCTATTCCTATCTAGTCCTATTGATACCTAACTCTTGCTAGCCCTGGACAACCTGCAGGGTTGTCTAATTTGGTCTTTTCTTCTTGGCGAGAGGCTCTGCTGCCTTCCGAGGCCGATGTCTTCTCCTGTGGTTGTTCCTTTCCTTCACGGTTTCAAACACCCTGCAAGATAGGAAACAAACCATCCATTGCTCACTTTAGTACACACCATGAAACCAAGTGCCGAGATCTCCGTTTGAGTAGGAATTTCTGTCTTTTCGGGCAGTGGCACATTTGTGAATTGATCAGCACCATGAGTCTGATGGTTCTACTTTCAATGCCTTGAAATGTCTTCCTCCTTTTGCTGCATCCTCTTTTGAATTTGATCAGCAGCATCAAACCAAGCTTTGATGGATCTATTCCTACTTGTATGAACTGTGTCTTGTTGGGGCACGGCAAGGTTTCATTGTGAAGGCTGGGTTTTACCTAAGCTCTTTGGGTTTGAGGTGGGTGTTAAGCTTGACCACGGCTGCCGGGGGCGATGCTGCAAGTGCCCCCAGCTTCCCCTGCGGTGCCTTTGAAAAGGGTCAGCCCGTTTTAGTCCAAAGGCGCAGCTTTGAGCAGAAAGAGGAGGAACTTACGCACCGTTTGCACTGCCCGCAGGGAAAGGGGCCTCCCGCCGAGCGGGGCGGCTGGCGCGCTTGGCAGCAGGGACACTCGGCGCTGCGAGCCCTCTTGCGGCTTCTCTTCCCTGTCTCCCCGTTCTCCTTTCTGGGAGGGCTTTTCCTCCTCTTTGCTTTGCCCACACTCTGGAAATCAAAGAGTCCTTATCAATGCTTCCTTCCTCTCACAAAGCTGGAAATCAGAGCATCCAGCACAAAAATCTATCGGCCTAAGCAAATCCTTCCAGACCCTCAAGAGCTGAGAAAACGGCTGCCTTTGCCAATGGGCTGCGGCGGGCTGCCAACCCAGAGCTTGGAGGAAAATACTCCTCTTTTCTACAGGCCAAAGGGGTGGGATAAATACCTGCCTATTTAGAGCTCTACATTTCTTATTTCTACCTTTCTGCCTAACATCTATTTCTCTCTGCTTTTCCTCCACAAATGTCTAGGCAATGGCATTTAAATTCAGTCCAATTAGGGTAGACACATGGTTAGCCATTTTCTAGTCCCCAAAATAATCTCCCTCCCTGTCTCTCTCTCTCTCTCTCTCTCTCTCACATGATGTGAAGCAAATTGCTCTTTGCCGGTAAGGAAAGTTTTAGGGGAGCCACGGCACCGGCAGCTCCTTCTTGGGGAGTATGCTGCGATGCTAGAAAAACTCCCTGAAAATCTGCAGCATATCCACAAAGGCAGCCTGGATTGCTGATGTCAGCAAGCAGTGGGGAATTAAGGGTCTGATTGGAGTCAGCGAGGGTGCCAGCCCTTGAGAAGCCCATCTGTAGAGAGTCAAAGCCCATTTTGGTGGCGCTGCTGCTTCCTTGGGTCAAAGTTAGGCTCCAGAATTGCATACTTCAGGGCAGCAGCACAAGGAAGCCCCGGGCAGCATCTGCTGTGCCTTTCCCAGCGCATGGGACGATGTGATCCTGGCAAAGGGGCGTCTGGCATGGCTCGCCAGCAGCTTTTCTCCCCTTCTGCCAGTTTCTCGACCTTCCTGGCACGTCTCGATTTTCTTGCCCCTCACCTGAGCCAGAGTGCTGGCAAGTTTATGCTCCTTTTTCCAGGAGTAGTAGTACTCCACACACTGTGCCACGGTCTTAGTCTGGATCTGTTGTGAAGAGAAAAAGAAGGAGTCGAAAATGGTGTCGGGTGCACTGGGGAAAAAGTAGAATATGGAGTGAACTAGGAAGGAAAAGCATGAAGTAAATGGAGTAGGGTGTAAAATGAAATCAACATGGGGAAAGAGAGGCATCATGCAATGTCTTAAACCGTGTATTCTGCTAGGTGGTAATACACGCAATGCACAGATCAACAACAAATCCATCTAGCACAGTTCTTCTTTCCCCGCTTCCCTCCAGTTATGCCAGCACACCGTCTTGTGGAAGCAGCAGCAGACCTGTGCGACAAGTCTGACAGAAGAAAGCTTCATCTTCCAAAAGAGCTTGGAGAAAAGGGCTGGAGAGGCAGGATCATCCTTTTGACACAGGCTTTTGATGTCCCCTTTTGTTACTTCTTGAAGATACTTGGTACTTGAGAAGAGAGAGACTGAAGCCCAGTGCTTGTTCCCAGAAATAACCAAGCTTTCCTCCTGACGATCTGCTCGGGTAAAGAATGTCCCGTGGCTTTACCTGCTTCTGGATGAGATGAAAATCCTTGCCGTAGGTGTGGAAAGCCTTTTGGAAGGACTCCTTCTCCTCAGGTGTCCATCTATCAGAGCCTGGCAAGAAAAAGCAGCGGGTAGTAAACGCATCCCTTGATCCACACCAAGTAGATCCCACTGGCTGCCGAAAGAAAATGGTGGCAGGCCGTCATTCACGTGTGTGTACGTGTCTGCTCCCTCAGAAGGTCATGAAGACAAGAGCAGGCATTGCCCGGGGAGAAGGATTGGAAAAGAAGTAAAGCTGAAGGACTAGATGCTGGTGCTTCCCCACCCGCAGAGGAGACAAGACCTTGTGCTGGTGTTAAGCACAATTGCTTTAAGCAGAAACCCTTGCCACAACAATGAAGGGGACGGCAGCATCTGTCAGGGACGCAAGAAGCTCTGCTTTGCTTACCTGCGTAATGATAATCAGCCATGGGGTGGCCTTGAGGTGTTGCAGGCCCCTCTGAGAGCAGCATCTCCAGAGCCTCCTGCAAGATCAAGAGGGAAGAGGCTTTAGCCGCCCCACCACATTAAAAATGAGCCAAAAAATCACAGGTGCTGCCTTGCAGCTACTTTGCCTCTCCAGACATTCAAGCGACTGTATCCCATGTGGGTGAAACACTGTCATTTGCTCCAAGTCCCTGGTTTTTGCTGCCCAACCCTTTGATCCTGGTCCCCGAGAGTGGCCTTTTGCTCACCAACCTAAGGATTTTGCTGCTCCTGCAGCCAGAATGGCCTCAGCTGACTGAGGCTTCTGGGAATTTCCCCTCCAAATGTCTTAGAGAAGCCAGCTCTCCAGGCCATTTACAAGGCAGCAGGACCTTCCGCCGCCGCCGCCGCCTCCAGGAGGGAGATTCTCCCTGCTGGAGCCCTTTGGGCTCAGCCCTGACGCAGCTGGAGGAGACACAGCAGGCAGCAAGTGCTCTGCTCCCTGTTAAGACCCTTCTTCAAAGAGCAGCCAGGAAAGGCTGTCCCAGTGCCCGGGCCCTCTGCATTCCCTGTGCCCTCTTCTCTGCGCCCAAACAGCCGCTTCTTACCGGAACGCTGCCGCGTGCCCGGTGCAGGCAGTGCAGGGCGCGCTCCAGGTTAGCTGCTGCCCCGGGAATGCCACGGGAGCTGGCCATGTCCAACAGTTCTCTTACTGCAAGCACAACAAAAAACCCACCGAAAGTCAGCCTTGAGGCCAGCAAGGGCAAAGACTGCCATGCAAGGCAGAAGGAAAGGCCGGGAGCTAAAGACAGCAGCTTGGAGAGTATGAAAAGGAGAGCAAAGCCAGGGCCAGCTGAACCAAGGGCCCACGCAGTGCTGGCTCTCCCTCCAAAGCAGCTTCTGTAAGAAGAAGTGGGGGCCAATCTCCGCTCTTCCAGTGGCAGACGGCCCTGACCAATTTGGAGAGCAAGGTGCTTGCTCTTGCTCCTTGCCTCTAACACTTCTACATGGGAAGATGGGCGAGACAAGGAGAGAAGCAGAGCCTGCAAAAGGCTGCCTTTTTACGCAAAAGGAGCCTTTTAAAGACCCAAGTAGCTCAGGGGTGGAAGAAAAGCTTGAAGCAAAGCTACCTCTGTCAGGTTTTTCCATGTCAGAGTCATCCTCCCCCCAGGGCTTCCAGACCAGGGTTGCAGGCTCTTCATCCTCACTTGGTGCTCTGCTCTGCAGCTCTGGCAGCTCAGCCTGAAAGTCGCTGCCAACATTGATGTGTCTAAAGGAAGAAGGAGGTGGAGGTGAGAAAGGCAAGTGGTCAAGAGAGCCTTCCTGTGCACCCACAGGCTTGAACCAATGCCACCCTGACTCTGAAAGAGCAGTTCTCCTCCTCGCCATTCCTCCAGTTTGCTGTCCTTTAACCCTATGCCAAAACTCACGGCTGAATCTGGGCTCTTGCTTTCCTTTTCATTGTGCCTCTCCTTTCCACCTGAAAGAGATCAAAGCAATGCTCCAGTTAAAAATCCTTCCTTCTCATCCTCATCATTGCAAAGCCCGAGCTCCTGTGTCCCAGCTCCTTTCTCTTTGCCGCCTTTTTGACATGGAATGTCCTAGGCAGGACCCTCTAGCAGTCAGCAGCTTCCTCAGGAGGGCAAGCACAAGGCCATGCACTACTCTCTTCACTCCCGGGGCCACTGAGAAGAGCACAGACAATGGCAGGGGAGATGTGCCAGTGCAGGCTTAGGTTGGATAGAAGGAAAAGGTTCTTCAGCCAGAGGCTGCTTGGGCACTGCAACAGCCTCCCCAGGGAAGGGGGCACAGCACCAAGCCTGACTGAGCTCCAAAAGTGTTTGGACACTGCTCTTGGGCACAGGCTGTGATTGTTGAGGCTGCCCTGGGCAGGCCCTGGACTTGGGCTCAGTGATCTTTGAGAATCCCTTCCAAGCCAGGAAATTCTGTGCTACTGTGATTGTGCTCTTGAGGAGATGGCATTTGACGGCCGCCCCTGAGCATGAGGTAGAACCAGCCCTACGTGCACTGGAAAAAGAATCTATAAAGATATTAAAATAGCATGGATCTATAAGCCATGGAACTACGTCAGTATATAAGAATTGCTGATCCCAGATGGTTTTTGAAGTTGAAAGCCTGTGTTTGAGGAGAAGCCCAGTCAAATGCTTCTATGCCCTGAACGACAGGGATGCCAGAGGAGAAGTGCCATCATTCTGGTGTTTGAAGCTTTGGAGCGGGTGTGAGCAGAGTCAGGGCATAAGGGGATTTGTTGACACTGAAGCCCTGAAGTGCTCAGCCACAAACAATTTGTTTTGGGGTCAGCACAAGATAGTTTGAGGACTGAAATGGGTGCCAAGAACTTTTAATCAGGTCATCCGTGGACGAGGATCTGCAACTGCACTGGGACACCTCTCTAGGTCCTCTATGGAAAGGTCTGTGTTTCCCCTGGAGGCAACATGATTCCTTCAGAAGCTGCAGCCTGCTTTCACGTGGAAGCTCGTCTGGGGAAAGTGAGCACGCAGCCTGTGTGTCGTGCTTGGTGGGAGAGGCAGCTGGAGCCTCCTGCCCCTGTGCTAGTGCTTTGAGGGCAAACGGGGATTTTCTTACCTTGGACGGTTCCCAAGTGCTCTGGGGATGCCCGGAGGCAGACGAGGAGACCAGGACGTCGGTGCAGAGGCCGGGTCTGGCGCTGAGTGCAGAAGGCGGCTGGTCAGGGACAGCCCAGGAGCTGATCCTGCAGCTGCTGCTCCAGCGCTGCTCCACCAGCGTTCCAGCAAGGGCCGCAGGAGCAGGAGACAACGACAGTTGCTATGGGCACAGCCCAACATTCCATCTAGAACCCCAGGGGAGCCATGGGACAGAAAGAGGCATGGGCCGCCTCTGGCCCTTGTACTTCTTCTGCTGCAAGTTTGCTCTGAGAAGCTTCCCATGGGGCCTTTTCTCCTCAGTCGTCTGATGAGACGGGCAAAAGCAGTGCAGGGACAGCCCTGGGTCTTCCCGGTGCTTCTCTGCAAGGTGCCTCCAGCTGAACGTGCACAGGAGCCTGCCTCTGTGCAAGGGCCCAGACCTCATCTCCTGCCCTGGAGAACCAGAAGGGCTCCTCCCACTGGCTCTCCTCCAGCTCTGAGAGGAGCTGGAATTTGCAAGTTGTCCAGCGCAGAGCCAACTCCAGAGCTTCCTCTCAAAGTGGAGCCATTCATCCTGCCCCCTTTCTCAATTCTCCTTTTGCTGCCCAATAATGTCACTGCATGTTTTCCCTCCTTTGGGCCTCTGAGCTGGTCTCTCACCTCATCACTCCTCCCTTGAAACTTGGAGAAACAGGATGTTTTTCAGGGCAACTGATGGGGACACACACACACACACAGGGACAGCACACGGGCATTTCTCTAGCAAACATTCATGCAGAATTTCTATAGCCCTCTTCCAGCTCCCTTGGAGAAGCTCGGTGTTTGTCCCCAAAAGACTCTGCCATTCCTCTAAGAAAGCAACACTAACAGAATTCCCTTTCCACACTGCTGGCCTTCACATTGGTTTTAATGCCTAGATCCCAGATATGACAAAACCCAGGCAGCTTTGCTGCTTTCCTGCCTGTCGTTAAGGAAAAGCAAATCTTGCTTCAGTCCCAATCTTGCTTCCTTCCCAGCCTGCACGTTAGCCACTGGCCAGCAAACTGAGGGGGCAGCTGGAACAAGTCCCACTGCAAGGCAGATACTTTGTAGCATCCAAAGCCCACCTGCACCGCCTCCATCAGACAAGGGCAAGCTTCCCTCGGCTTCCCAGAAGCAGCCTGGCAATTGCCCCCTCCCTCGCCCCCTCTCCACCCTCCACAGCCCCTGCCACCAAAGCCTTGCTAGGCAGGGCCATTTGCTGGCCTCGAAGAAAGAGTGCCTTTGATTCTTCTTTGGCGCAAGTGCCCGAGCTGTGAGAAGTCAGAGGATAATGATCACACCCGCTCTGCTTTAGCTAAGGAGATTGCTGGAGGCCCAGAGCGGGACACTGGTCCTTTCGAGAGAAACTGAAACTGAACTAGCCATGCCTTTGTGGCGCATGCGATAGGAATTGGATAGAATCGGAGGGCTTAGAAACGTCCTCCAAGGTGGTCAGCTCCATCAGTCCCCCAAAATGAAACAAAGTTATGTTGCTGGGCTCCAAAAAGGACTAAAGCCGCTGCTTTTATGCCAGAAAATATGGTGAGACCAGACCACTCATCTAGATCCAATTCCGTGAATTAAACAAAGCCTCCCTTTCCACTCCCAGCTGAGATGTTGAGGAATCAAAGGCTGAAGCCCCAGCCTTATTTCACTGGCAGTAAAGGAGACACACCTCAGTAAGTCCTGCCAGCTGAGCAAGGGGCTGGGCCTGGGGGAGGTGGCGCCTGCCCAGATTCTTCTCTCAGGGCAAGTGCCGTCTTTGCAACACCAGGCAAATGGAACAAACATTGCCGGAGTGTTTTCATACAGACAGAAAGACAAAATGGAACAAACTTTGGTTTAATGATAAAGACCCATTGGCTCTCAACAAAGGCAAAATGACAAAAGGCAGAGCATAGACAACACCCAACCTTTGAAATTTATTGATAAATCTAATAAAACTATTGAATCTTGAATAATACTAATGGATCTTAACGACTAAATTGAGGAGATTCCTATCATGTCAACTAACTAAGTAGAAGATTAAACTACCCTAAAAGCTTAAAAAACAGTCCTATTCCTATCTAGTCCTATTGATACCTAACTCTTGCTAGCCCTGGACAACCTGCAGGGTTGTCTAATTTGGTCTTTTCTTCTTGGCGAGAGGCTCTGCTGCCTTCCGAGGCCGATGTCTTCTCCTGTGGTTGTTCCTTTCCTTCACGGTTTCAAACACCCTGCAAGATAGGAAACAAACCATCCATTGCTCACTTTAGTACACACCATGAAACCAAGTGCCGAGATCTCCGTTTGAGTAGGAATTTCTGTCTTTTCGGGCAGTGGCACATTTGTGAATTGATCAGCACCATGAGTCTGATGGTTCTACTTTCAATGCCTTGAAATGTCTTCCTCCTTTTGCTGCATCCTCTTTTGAATTTGATCAGCAGCATCAAACCAAGCTTTGATGGATCTATTCCTACTTGTATGAACTGTGTCTTGTTGGGGCACGGCAAGGTTTCATTGTGAAGGCTGGGTTTTACCTAAGCTCTTTGGGTTTGAGGTGGGTGTTAAGCTTGACCACGGCTGCCGGGGGCGATGCTGCAAGTGCCCCCAGCTTCCCCTGCGGTGCCTTTGAAAAGGGTCAGCCCGTTTTAGTCCAAAGGCGCAGCTTTGAGCAGAAAGAGGAGGAACTTACGCACCGTTTGCACTGCCCGCAGGGAAAGGGGCCTCCCGCCGAGCGGGGCGGCTGGCGCGCTTGGCAGCAGGGACACTCGGCGCTGCGAGCCCTCTTGCGGCTTCTCTTCCCTGTCTCCCCGTTCTCCTTTCTGGGAGGGCTTTTCCTCCTCTTTGCTTTGCCCACACTCTGGAAATCAAAGAGTCCTTATCAATGCTTCCTTCCTCTCACAAAGCTGGAAATCAGAGCATCCAGCACAAAAATCTATCGGCCTAAGCAAATCCTTCCAGACCCTCAAGAGCTGAGAAAACGGCTGCCTTTGCCAATGGGCTGCGGCGGGCTGCCAACCCAGAGCTTGGAGGAAAATACTCCTCTTTTCTACAGGCCAAAGGGGTGGGATAAATACCTGCCTATTTAGAGCTCTACATTTCTTATTTCTACCTTTCTGCCTAACATCTATTTCTCTCTGCTTTTCCTCCACAAATGTCTAGGCAATGGCATTTAAATTCAGTCCAATTAGGGTAGACACATGGTTAGCCATTTTCTAGTCCCCAAAATAATCTCCCTCCCTGTCTCTCTCTCTCTCTCTCTCTCTCACATGATGTGAAGCAAATTGCTCTTTGCCGGTAAGGAAAGTTTTAGGGGAGCCACGGCACCGGCAGCTCCTTCTTGGGGAGTATGCTGCGATGCTAGAAAAACTCCCTGAAAATCTGCAGCATATCCACAAAGGCAGCCTGGATTGCTGATGTCAGCAAGCAGTGGGGAATTAAGGGTCTGATTGGAGTCAGCGAGGGTGCCAGCCCTTGAGAAGCCCATCTGTAGAGAGTCAAAGCCCATTTTGGTGGCGCTGCTGCTTCCTTGGGTCAAAGTTAGGCTCCAGAATTGC
>NW_023416838.1:0-41476 GCF_012460135.2 Molothrus ater | reverse complement strand
AAATCCAATTGAAAAAAAGCCAAAAAAATGCAGAAAATTGGGAGTTTTAGTGTCTTCAAGAAATGGTCTGTGAGGAAATGAGCTGCATTGCAAAGGACCAAAACATGCCAAAACTAAGCTCCCAGACGTTGCCAAAGCAGGGGAAAATGGCAAGGAGCAAGACACAACGTGGAGGAGAGGATAGGAGGAACATGGTATGGACACTTAAAAATCTAAAATTAAAAAAGAAAAAATTTTCCCATATTCTATGAAATGGAGGCACATGCAGCAAAGCTTGCCAAAAGTGATCCCCGCTGAAGGCCAAAAGAGAAAAGAAGGACTTTCAAACAGGCTGGAATGGAGATACCAGCTAAGGAATTGCAATTGGAGGAGAAAAAAAAAAAATTTGGGAAATTTGGGCAATTTAGTGACTATAAGTAAATGGACCGGGATTATAGCAGAGCAGTGCAAAATACCAAAACATGCCAAAACTAAGCTTCCAGACATTGCCAAAGCAGTGGAAAATTGCAAGGAGCAAGACACAACGTGGAGGGGAAGATATAAAAGACATGGCATGGATGCTTAAAAAAAATGGAAAAAAAAAGAAAAAAATCTTTCCCAAAGTCAAAGGCATCAAAAGTCATGGCATGTCATCTAGGGCAGGGACATGCACCAAAGATTCCTCTCTTGGTCCCCATTGAAATCGCAAGATTCCGTTTCCCTTCCCGAAAGGAAATTTCATTTCCTTTCGGGAAGGAAACGGAATCTTGCGACCCCATAAAGAAAGGCTTACAAACGCTCTGGAAAGGAGATAGGATCAAATGAAATCCAATTGAAAAAAAGCCAAAAAAATGCAGAAAATTGGGAGTTTTAGTGTCTTCAAGAAATGGTCTGTGAGGAAATGAGCTGCATTGCAAAGGACCAAAACATGCCAAAACTAAGCTCCCAGACGTTGCCAAAGCAGGGGAAAATGGCAAGGAGCAAGACACAACGTGGAGGAGAGGATAGGAGGAACATGGTATGGACACTTAAAAATCTAAAATTAAAAAAGAAAAAATTTTCCCATATTCTATGAAATGGAGGCACATGCAGCAAAGCTTGCCAAAAGTGATCCCCGCTGAAGGCCAAAAGAGAAAAGAAGGACTTTCAAACAGGCTGGAATGGAGATACCAGCTAAGGAATTGCAATTGGAGGAGAAAAAAAAAAAATTTGGGAAATTTGGGCAATTTAGTGACTCTAAGTAAATGGACCGGGATTATAGCAGAGCAGTGCAAAATACCAAAACATGCCAAAACTAAGCTTCCAGACATTGCCAAAGCAGTGGAAAATTGCAAGGAGCAAGACACAACGTGGAGGGGAAGATATAAAAGACATGGCATGGATGCTTAAAAAAAATGGAAAAAAAAAGAAAAAAATCTTTCCCAAAGTCAAAGGCATCAAAAGTCATGGCATGTCATCTAGGGCAGGGACATGCACCAAAGATTCCTCTCTTGGTCCCCATTGAAATCGCAAGATTCCGTTTCCCTTCCCGAAAGGAAATTTCATTTCCTTTCGGGAAGGAAACGGAATCTTGCGACCCCATAAAGAAAGGCTTACAAACGCTCTGGAAAGGAGATAGGATCAAATGAAATCCAATTGAAAAAAAGCCAAAAAAATGCAGAAAATTGGGAGTTTTAGTGTCTTCAAGAAATGGTCTGTGAGGAAATGAGCTGCATTGCAAAGGACCAAAACATGCCAAAACTAAGCTCCCAGACGTTGCCAAAGCAGGGGAAAATGGCAAGGAGCAAGACACAACGTGGAGGAGAGGATAGGAGGAACATGGTATGGACACTTAAAAATCTAAAATTAAAAAAGAAAAAATTTTCCCATATTCTATGAAATGGAGGCACATGCAGCAAAGCTTGCCAAAAGTGATCCCCGCTGAAGGCCAAAAGAGAAAAGAAGGACTTTCAAACAGGCTGGAATGGAGATACCAGCTAAGGAATTGCAATTGGAGGAGAAAAAAAAAAAATTTGGGAAATTTGGGCAATTTAGTGACTATAAGTAAATGGACCGGGATTATAGCAGAGCAGTGCAAAATACCAAAACATGCCAAAACTAAGCTTCCAGACATTGCCAAAGCAGTGGAAAATTGCAAGGAGCAAGACACAACGTGGAGGGGAAGATATAAAAGACATGGCATGGATGCTTAAAAAAAATGGAAAAAAAAAGAAAAAAATCTTTCCCAAAGTCAAAGGCATCAAAAGTCATGGCATGTCATCTAGGGCAGGGACATGCACCAAAGATTCCTCTCTTGGTCCCCATTGAAATCGCAAGATTCCGTTTCCCTTCCCGAAAGGAAATTTCATTTCCTTTCGGGAAGGAAACGGAATCTTGCGACCCCATAAAGAAAGGCTTACAAACGCTCTGGAAAGGAGATAGGATCAAATGAAATCCAATTGAAAAAAAGCCAAAAAAATGCAGAAAATTGGGAGTTTTAGTGTCTTCAAGAAATGGTCTGTGAGGAAATGAGCTGCATTGCAAAGGACCAAAACATGCCAAAACTAAGCTCCCAGACGTTGCCAAAGCAGGGGAAAATGGCAAGGAGCAAGACACAACGTGGAGGAGAGGATAGGAGGAACATGGTATGGACACTTAAAAATCTAAAATTAAAAAAGAAAAAATTTTCCCATATTCTATGAAATGGAGGCACATGCAGCAAAGCTTGCCAAAAGTGATCCCCGCTGAAGGCCAAAAGAGAAAAGAAGGACTTTCAAACAGGCTGGAATGGAGATACCAGCTAAGGAATTGCAATTGGAGGAGAAAAAAAAAAAATTTGGGAAATTTGGGCAATTTAGTGACTCTAAGTAAATGGACCGGGATTATAGCAGAGCAGTGCAAAATACCAAAACATGCCAAAACTAAGCTTCCAGACATTGCCAAAGCAGTGGAAAATTGCAAGGAGCAAGACACAACGTGGAGGGGAAGATATAAAAGACATGGCATGGATGCTTAAAAAAAATGGAAAAAAAAAGAAAAAAATCTTTCCCAAAGTCAAAGGCATCAAAAGTCATGGCATGTCATCTAGGGCAGGGACATGCACCAAAGATTCCTCTCTTGGTCCCCATTGAAATCGCAAGATTCCGTTTCCCTTCCCGAAAGGAAATTTCATTTCCTTTCGGGAAGGAAACGGAATCTTGCGACCCCATAAAGAAAGGCTTACAAACGCTCTGGAAAGGAGATAGGATCAAATGAAATCCAATTGAAAAAAAGCCAAAAAAATGCAGAAAATTGGGAGTTTTAGTGTCTTCAAGAAATGGTCTGTGAGGAAATGAGCTGCATTGCAAAGGACCAAAACATGCCAAAACTAAGCTCCCAGACGTTGCCAAAGCAGGGGAAAATGGCAAGGAGCAAGACACAACGTGGAGGAGAGGATAGGAGGAACATGGTATGGACACTTAAAAATCTAAAATTAAAAAAGAAAAAATTTTCCCATATTCTATGAAATGGAGGCACATGCAGCAAAGCTTGCCAAAAGTGATCCCCGCTGAAGGCCAAAAGAGAAAAGAAGGACTTTCAAACAGGCTGGAATGGAGATACCAGCTAAGGAATTGCAATTGGAGGAGAAAACAAAAAAATTTGGGAAATTTGGGCAATTTAGTGACTATAAGTAAATGGACCGGGATTATAGCAGAGCAGTGCAAAATACCAAAACATGCCAAAACTAAGCTTCCAGACATTGCCAAAGCAGTGGAAAATTGCAAGGAGCAAGACACAACGTGGAGGGGAAGATATAAAAGACATGGCATGGATGCTTAAAAAAAATGGAAAAAAAAAGAAAAAAATCTTTCCCAAAGTCAAAGGCATCAAAAGTCATGGCATGTCATCTAGGGCAGGGACATGCACCAAAGATTCCTCTCTTGGTCCCCATTGAAATCGCAAGATTCCGTTTCCCTTCCCGAAAGGAAATTTCATTTCCTTTCGGGAAGGAAACGGAATCTTGCGACCCCATAAAGAAAGGCTTACAAACGCTCTGGAAAGGAGATAGGATCAAATGAAATCCAATTGAAAAAAAGCCAAAAAAATGCAGAAAATTGGGAGTTTTAGTGTCTTCAAGAAATGGTCTGTGAGGAAATGAGCTGCATTGCAAAGGACCAAAACATGCCAAAACTAAGCTCCCAGACGTTGCCAAAGCAGGGGAAAATGGCAAGGAGCAAGACACAACGTGGAGGAGAGGATAGGAGGAACATGGTATGGACACTTAAAAATCTAAAATTAAAAAAGAAAAAATTTTCCCATATTCTATGAAATGGAGGCACATGCAGCAAAGCTTGCCAAAAGTGATCCCCGCTGAAGGCCAAAAGAGAAAAGAAGGACTTTCAAACAGGCTGGAATGGAGATACCAGCTAAGGAATTGCAATTGGAGGAGAAAAAAAAAAAATTTGGGAAATTTGGGCAATTTAGTGACTCTAAGTAAATGGACCGGGATTATAGCAGAGCAGTGCAAAATACCAAAACATGCCAAAACTAAGCTTCCAGACATTGCCAAAGCAGTGGAAAATTGCAAGGAGCAAGACACAACGTGGAGGGGAAGATATAAAAGACATGGCATGGATGCTTAAAAAAAATGGAAAAAAAAAGAAAAAAATCTTTCCCAAAGTCAAAGGCATCAAAAGTCATGGCATGTCATCTAGGGCAGGGACATGCACCAAAGATTCCTCTCTTGGTCCCCATTGAAATCGCAAGATTCCGTTTCCCTTCCCGAAAGGAAATTTCATTTCCTTTCGGGAAGGAAACGGAATCTTGCGACCCCATAAAGAAAGGCTTACAAACGCTCTGGAAAGGAGATAGGATCAAATGAAATCCAATTGAAAAAAAGCCAAAAAAATGCAGAAAATTGGGAGTTTTAGTGTCTTCAAGAAATGGTCTGTGAGGAAATGAGCTGCATTGCAAAGGACCAAAACATGCCAAAACTAAGCTCCCAGACGTTGCCAAAGCAGGGGAAAATGGCAAGGAGCAAGACACAACGTGGAGGAGAGGATAGGAGGAACATGGTATGGACACTTAAAAATCTAAAATTAAAAAAGAAAAAATTTTCCCATATTCTATGAAATGGAGGCACATGCAGCAAAGCTTGCCAAAAGTGATCCCCGCTGAAGGCCAAAAGAGAAAAGAAGGACTTTCAAACAGGCTGGAATGGAGATACCAGCTAAGGAATTGCAATTGGAGGAGAAAAAAAAAAAATTTGGGAAATTTGGGCAATTTAGTGACTCTAAGTAAATGGACCGGGATTATAGCAGAGCAGTGCAAAATACCAAAACATGCCAAAACTAAGCTTCCAGACATTGCCAAAGCAGTGGAAAATTGCAAGGAGCAAGACACAACGTGGAGGGGAAGATATAAAAGACATGGCATGGATGCTTAAAAAAAATGGAAAAAAAAAGAAAAAAATCTTTCCCAAAGTCAAAGGCATCAAAAGTCATGGCATGTCATCTAGGGCAGGGACATGCACCAAAGATTCCTCTCTTGGTCCCCATTGAAATCGCAAGATTCCGTTTCCCTTCCCGAAAGGAAATTTCATTTCCTTTCGGGAAGGAAACGGAATCTTGCGACCCCATAAAGAAAGGCTTACAAACGCTCTGGAAAGGAGATAGGATCAAATGAAATCCAATTGAAAAAAAGCCAAAAAAATGCAGAAAATTGGGAGTTTTAGTGTCTTCAAGAAATGGTCTGTGAGGAAATGAGCTGCATTGCAAAGGACCAAAACATGCCAAAACTAAGCTCCCAGACGTTGCCAAAGCAGGGGAAAATGGCAAGGAGGAAGACACAACGTGGAGGAGAGGATAGGAGGAACATGGTATGGACACTTAAAAATCTAAAATTAAAAAAGAAAAAATTTTCCCATATTCTATGAAATGGAGGCACATGCAGCAAAGCTTGCCAAAAGTGATCCCCGCTGAAGGCCAAAAGAGAAAAGAAGGACTTTCAAACAGGCTGGAATGGAGATACCAGCTAAGGAATTGCAATTGGAGGAGAAAAAAAAAAAATTTGGGAAATTTGGGCAATTTAGTGACTCTAAGAAAATGGACCGGGATTATAGCAGAGCAGTGCAAAATACCAAAACATGCCAAAACTAAGCTTCCAGACATTGCCAAAGCAGTGGAAAATTGCAAGGAGCAAGACACAACGTGGAGGGGAAGATATAAAAGACATGGCATGGATGCTTAAAAAAAATGGAAAAAAAAAGAAAAAAATCTTTCCCAAAGTCAAAGGCATCAAAAGTCATGGCATGTCATCTAGGGCAGGGACATGCACCAAAGATTCCTCTCTTGGTCCCCATTGAAATCGCAAGATTCCGTTTCCCTTCCCGAAAGGAAATTTCATTTCCTTTCGGGAAGGAAACGGAATCTTGCGACCCCATAAAGAAAGGCTTACAAACGCTCTGGAAAGGAGATAGGATCAAATGAAATCCAATTGAAAAAAAGCCAAAAAAATGCAGAAAATTGGGAGTTTTAGTGTCTTCAAGAAATGGTCTGTGAGGAAATGAGCTGCATTGCAAAGGACCAAAACATGCCAAAACTAAGCTCCCAGACGTTGCCAAAGCAGGGGAAAATGGCAAGGAGGAAGACACAACGTGGAGGAGAGGATAGGAGGAACATGGTATGGACACTTAAAAATCTAAAATTAAAAAAGAAAAAATTTTCCCATATTCTATGAAATGGAGGCACATGCAGCAAAGCTTGCCAAAAGTGATCCCCGCTGAAGGCCAAAAGAGAAAAGAAGGACTTTCAAACAGGCTGGAATGGAGATACCAGCTAAGGAATTGCAATTGGAGGAGAAAAAAAAAAAATTTGGGAAATTTGGGCAATTTAGTGACTCTAAGTAAATGGACCGGGATTATAGCAGAGCAGTGCAAAATACCAAAACATGCCAAAACTAAGCTTCCAGACATTGCCAAAGCAGTGGAAAATTGCAAGGAGCAAGACACAACGTGGAGGGGAAGATATAAAAGACATGGCATGGATGCTTAAAAAAAATGGAAAAAAAAAGAAAAAAATCTTTCCCAAAGTCAAAGGCATCAAAAGTCATGGCATGTCATCTAGGGCAGGGACATGCACCAAAGATTCCTCTCTTGGTCCCCATTGAAATCGCAAGATTCCGTTTCCCTTCCCGAAAGGAAATTTCATTTCCTTTCGGGAAGGAAACGGAATCTTGCGACCCCATAAAGAAAGGCTTACAAACGCTCTGGAAAGGAGATAGGATCAAATGAAATCCAATTGAAAAAAAGCCAAAAAAATGCAGAAAATTGGGAGTTTTAGTGTCTTCAAGAAATGGTCTGTGAGGAAATGAGCTGCATTGCAAAGGACCAAAACATGCCAAAACTAAGCTCCCAGACGTTGCCAAAGCAGGGGAAAATGGCAAGGAGCAAGACACAACGTGGAGGAGAGGATAGGAGGAACATGGTATGGACACTTAAAAATCTAAAATTAAAAAAGAAAAAATTTTCCCATATTCTATGAAATGGAGGCACATGCAGCAAAGCTTGCCAAAAGTGATCCCCGCTGAAGGCCAAAAGAGAAAAGAAGGACTTTCAAACAGGCTGGAATGGAGATACCAGCTAAGGAATTGCAATTGGAGGAGAAAAAAAAAAAATTTGGGAAATTTGGGCAATTTAGTGACTATAAGTAAATGGACCGGGATTATAGCAGAGCAGTGCAAAATACCAAAACATGCCAAAACTAAGCTTCCAGACATTGCCAAAGCAGTGGAAAATTGCAAGGAGCAAGACACAACGTGGAGGGGAAGATATAAAAGACATGGCATGGATGCTTAAAAAAAATGGAAAAAAAAAGAAAAAAATCTTTCCCAAAGTCAAAGGCATCAAAAGTCATGGCATGTCATCTAGGGCAGGGACATGCACCAAAGATTCCTCTCTTGGTCCCCATTGAAATCGCAAGATTCCGTTTCCCTTCCCGAAAGGAAATTTCATTTCCTTTCGGGAAGGAAACGGAATCTTGCGACCCCATAAAGAAAGGCTTACAAACGCTCTGGAAAGGAGATAGGATCAAATGAAATCCAATTGAAAAAAAGCCAAAAAAATGCAGAAAATTGGGAGTTTTAGTGTCTTCAAGAAATGGTCTGTGAGGAAATGAGCTGCATTGCAAAGGACCAAAACATGCCAAAACTAAGCTCCCAGACGTTGCCAAAGCAGGGGAAAATGGCAAGGAGGAAGACACAACGTGGAGGAGAGGATAGGAGGAACATGGTATGGACACTTAAAAATCTAAAATTAAAAAAGAAAAAATTTTCCCATATTCTATGAAATGGAGGCACATGCAGCAAAGCTTGCCAAAAGTGATCCCCGCTGAAGGCCAAAAGAGAAAAGAAGGACTTTCAAACAGGCTGGAATGGAGATACCAGCTAAGGAATTGCAATTGGAGGAGAAAAAAAAAAATTTGGGAAATTTGGGCAATTTAGTGACTCTAAGTAAATGGACCGGGATTATAGCAGAGCAGTGCAAAATACCAAAACATGCCAAAACTAAGCTTCCAGACATTGCCAAAGCAGTGGAAAATTGCAAGGAGCAAGACACAACGTGGAGGGGAAGATATAAAAGACATGGCATGGATGCTTAAAAAAAATGGAAAAAAAAAGAAAAAAATCTTTCCCAAAGTCAAAGGCATCAAAAGTCATGGCATGTCATCTAGGGCAGGGACATGCACCAAAGATTCCTCTCTTGGTCCCCATTGAAATCGCAAGATTCCGTTTCCCTTCCCGAAAGGAAATTTCATTTCCTTTCGGGAAGGAAACGGAATCTTGCGACCCCATAAAGAAAGGCTTACAAACGCTCTGGAAAGGAGATAGGATCAAATGAAATCCAATTGAAAAAAAGCCAAAAAAATGCAGAAAATTGGGAGTTTTAGTGTCTTCAAGAAATGGTCTGTGAGGAAATGAGCTGCATTGCAAAGGACCAAAACATGCCAAAACTAAGCTCCCAGACGTTGCCAAAGCAGGGGAAAATGGCAAGGAGCAAGACACAACGTGGAGGAGAGGATAGGAGGAACATGGTATGGACACTTAAAAATCTAAAATTAAAAAAGAAAAAATTTTCCCATATTCTATGAAATGGAGGCACATGCAGCAAAGCTTGCCAAAAGTGATCCCCGCTGAAGGCCAAAAGAGAAAAGAAGGACTTTCAAACAGGCTGGAATGGAGATACCAGCTAAGGAATTGCAATTGGAGGAGAAAAAAAAAAAATTTGGGAAATTTGGGCAATTTAGTGACTCTAAGTAAATGGACCGGGATTATAGCAGAGCAGTGCAAAATACCAAAACATGCCAAAACTAAGCTTCCAGACATTGCCAAAGCAGTGGAAAATTGCAAGGAGCAAGACACAACGTGGAGGGGAAGATATAAAAGACATGGCATGGATGCTTAAAAAAAATGGAAAAAAAAAGAAAAAAATCTTTCCCAAAGTCAAAGGCATCAAAAGTCATGGCATGTCATCTAGGGCAGGGACATGCACCAAAGATTCCTCTCTTGGTCCCCATTGAAATCGCAAGATTCCGTTTCCCTTCCCGAAAGGAAATTTCATTTCCTTTCGGGAAGGAAACGGAATCTTGCGACCCCATAAAGAAAGGCTTACAAACGCTCTGGAAAGGAGATAGGATCAAATGAAATCCAATTGAAAAAAAGCCAAAAAAATGCAGAAAATTGGGAGTTTTAGTGTCTTCAAGAAATGGTCTGTGAGGAAATGAGCTGCATTGCAAAGGACCAAAACATGCCAAAACTAAGCTCCCAGACGTTGCCAAAGCAGGGGAAAATGGCAAGGAGCAAGACACAACGTGGAGGAGAGGATAGGAGGAACATGGTATGGACACTTAAAAATCTAAAATTAAAAAAGAAAAAATTTTCCCATATTCTATGAAATGGAGGCACATGCAGCAAAGCTTGCCAAAAGTGATCCCCGCTGAAGGCCAAAAGAGAAAAGAAGGACTTTCAAACAGGCTGGAATGGAGATACCAGCTAAGGAATTGCAATTGGAGGAGAAAAAAAAAAAATTTGGGAAATTTGGGCAATTTAGTGACTCTAAGAAAATGGACCGGGATTATAGCAGAGCAGTGCAAAATACCAAAACATGCCAAAACTAAGCTTCCAGACATTGCCAAAGCAGTGGAAAATTGCAAGGAGCAAGACACAACGTGGAGGGGAAGATATAAAAGACATGGCATGGATGCTTAAAAAAAATGGAAAAAAAAAGAAAAAAATCTTTCCCAAAGTCAAAGGCATCAAAAGTCATGGCATGTCATCTAGGGCAGGGACATGCACCAAAGATTCCTCTCTTGGTCCCCATTGAAATCGCAAGATTCCGTTTCCCTTCCCGAAAGGAAATTTCATTTCCTTTCGGGAAGGAAACGGAATCTTGCGACCCCATAAAGAAAGGCTTACAAACGCTCTGGAAAGGAGATAGGATCAAATGAAATCCAATTGAAAAAAAGCCAAAAAAATGCAGAAAATTGGGAGTTTTAGTGTCTTCAAGAAATGGTCTGTGAGGAAATGAGCTGCATTGCAAAGGACCAAAACATGCCAAAACTAAGCTCCCAGACGTTGCCAAAGCAGGGGAAAATGGCAAGGAGGAAGACACAACGTGGAGGAGAGGATAGGAGGAACATGGTATGGACACTTAAAAATCTAAAATTAAAAAAGAAAAAATTTTCCCATATTCTATGAAATGGAGGCACATGCAGCAAAGCTTGCCAAAAGTGATCCCCGCTGAAGGCCAAAAGAGAAAAGAAGGACTTTCAAACAGGCTGGAATGGAGATACCAGCTAAGGAATTGCAATTGGAGGAGAAAAAAAAAAAATTTGGGAAATTTGGGCAATTTAGTGACTCTAAGAAAATGGACCGGGATTATAGCAGAGCAGTGCAAAATACCAAAACATGCCAAAACTAAGCTTCCAGACATTGCCAAAGCAGTGGAAAATTGCAAGGAGCAAGACACAACGTGGAGGGGAAGATATAAAAGACATGGCATGGATGCTTAAAAAAAATGGAAAAAAAAGAAAAAAATCTTTCCCAAAGTCAAAGGCATCAAAAGTCATGGCATGTCATCTAGGGCAGGGACATGCACCAAAGATTCCTCTCTTGGTCCCCATTGAAATCGCAAGATTCCGTTTCCCTTCCCGAAAGGAAATTTCATTTCCTTTCGGGAAGGAAACGGAATCTTGCGACCCCATAAAGAAAGGCTTACAAACGCTCTGGAAAGGAGATAGGATCAAATGAAATCCAATTGAAAAAAAGCCAAAAAAATGCAGAAAATTGGGAGTTTTAGTGTCTTCAAGAAATGGTCTGTGAGGAAATGAGCTGCATTGCAAAGGACCAAAACATGCCAAAACTAAGCTCCCAGACGTTGCCAAAGCAGGGGAAAATGGCAAGGAGCAAGACACAACGTGGAGGAGAGGATAGGAGGAACATGGTATGGACACTTAAAAATCTAAAATTAAAAAAGAAAAAATTTTCCCATATTCTATGAAATGGAGGCACATGCAGCAAAGCTTGCCAAAAGTGATCCCCGCTGAAGGCCAAAAGAGAAAAGAAGGACTTTCAAACAGGCTGGAATGGAGATACCAGCTAAGGAATTGCAATTGGAGGAGAAAAAAAAAAAATTTGGGAAATTTGGGCAATTTAGTGACTCTAAGAAAATGGACCGGGATTATAGCAGAGCAGTGCAAAATACCAAAACATGCCAAAACTAAGCTTCCAGACATTGCCAAAGCAGTGGAAAATTGCAAGGAGCAAGACACAACGTGGAGGGGAAGATATAAAAGACATGGCATGGATGCTTAAAAAAAATGGAAAAAAAAAGAAAAAAATCTTTCCCAAAGTCAAAGGCATCAAAAGTCATGGCATGTCATCTAGGGCAGGGACATGCACCAAAGATTCCTCTCTTGGTCCCCATTGAAATCGCAAGATTCCGTTTCCCTTCCCGAAAGGAAATTTCATTTCCTTTCGGGAAGGAAACGGAATCTTGCGACCCCATAAAGAAAGGCTTACAAACGCTCTGGAAAGGAGATAGGATCAAATGAAATCCAATTGAAAAAAAGCCAAAAAAATGCAGAAAATTGGGAGTTTTAGTGTCTTCAAGAAATGGTCTGTGAGGAAATGAGCTGCATTGCAAAGGACCAAAACATGCCAAAACTAAGCTCCCAGACGTTGCCAAAGCAGGGGAAAATGGCAAGGAGGAAGACACAACGTGGAGGAGAGGATAGGAGGAACATGGTATGGACACTTAAAAATCTAAAATTAAAAAAGAAAAAATTTTCCCATATTCTATGAAATGGAGGCACATGCAGCAAAGCTTGCCAAAAGTGATCCCCGCTGAAGGCCAAAAGAGAAAAGAAGGACTTTCAAACAGGCTGGAATGGAGATACCAGCTAAGGAATTGCAATTGGAGGAGAAAAAAAAAAATTTGGGAAATTTGGGCAATTTAGTGACTCTAAGTAAATGGACCGGGATTATAGCAGAGCAGTGCAAAATACCAAAACATGCCAAAACTAAGCTTCCAGACATTGCCAAAGCAGTGGAAAATTGCAAGGAGCAAGACACAACGTGGAGGGGAAGATATAAAAGACATGGCATGGATGCTTAAAAAAAATGGAAAAAAAAAGAAAAAAATCTTTCCCAAAGTCAAAGGCATCAAAAGTCATGGCATGTCATCTAGGGCAGGGACATGCACCAAAGATTCCTCTCTTGGTCCCCATTGAAATCGCAAGATTCCGTTTCCCTTCCCGAAAGGAAATTTCATTTCCTTTCGGGAAGGAAACGGAATCTTGCGACCCCATAAAGAAAGGCTTACAAACGCTCTGGAAAGGAGATAGGATCAAATGAAATCCAATTGAAAAAAAGCCAAAAAAATGCAGAAAATTGGGAGTTTTAGTGTCTTCAAGAAATGGTCTGTGAGGAAATGAGCTGCATTGCAAAGGACCAAAACATGCCAAAACTAAGCTCCCAGACGTTGCCAAAGCAGGGGAAAATGGCAAGGAGGAAGACACAACGTGGAGGAGAGGATAGGAGGAACATGGTATGGACACTTAAAAATCTAAAATTAAAAAAGAAAAAATTTTCCCATATTCTATGAAATGGAGGCACATGCAGCAAAGCTTGCCAAAAGTGATCCCCGCTGAAGGCCAAAAGAGAAAAGAAGGACTTTCAAACAGGCTGGAATGGAGATACCAGCTAAGGAATTGCAATTGGAGGAGAAAAAAAAAAAATTTGGGAAATTTGGGCAATTTAGTGACTATAAGAAAATGGACCGGGATTATAGCAGAGCAGTGCAAAATACCAAAACATGCCAAAACTAAGCTTCCAGACATTGCCAAAGCAGTGGAAAATTGCAAGGAGCAAGACACAACGTGGAGGGGAAGATATAAAAGACATGGCATGGATGCTTAAAAAAAATGGAAAAAAAAAGAAAAAAATCTTTCCCAAAGTCAAAGGCATCAAAAGTCATGGCATGTCATCTAGGGCAGGGACATGCACCAAAGATTCCTCTCTTGGTCCCCATTGAAATCGCAAGATTCCGTTTCCCTTCCCGAAAGGAAATTTCATTTCCTTTCGGGAAGGAAACGGAATCTTGCGACCCCATAAAGAAAGGCTTACAAACGCTCTGGAAAGGAGATAGGATCAAATGAAATCCAATTGAAAAAAAGCCAAAAAAATGCAGAAAATTGGGAGTTTTAGTGTCTTCAAGAAATGGTCTGTGAGGAAATGAGCTGCATTGCAAAGGACCAAAACATGCCAAAACTAAGCTCCCAGACGTTGCCAAAGCAGGGGAAAATGGCAAGGAGGAAGACACAACGTGGAGGAGAGGATAGGAGGAACATGGTATGGACACTTAAAAATCTAAAATTAAAAAAGAAAAAATTTTCCCATATTCTATGAAATGGAGGCACATGCAGCAAAGCTTGCCAAAAGTGATCCCCGCTGAAGGCCAAAAGAGAAAAGAAGGACTTTCAAACAGGCTGGAATGGAGATACCAGCTAAGGAATTGCAATTGGAGGAGAAAAAAAAAAAATTTGGGAAATTTGGGCAATTTAGTGACTCTAAGTAAATGGACCGGGATTATAGCAGAGCAGTGCAAAATACCAAAACATGCCAAAACTAAGCTTCCAGACATTGCCAAAGCAGTGGAAAATTGCAAGGAGCAAGACACAACGTGGAGGGGAAGATATAAAAGACATGGCATGGATGCTTAAAAAAAATGGAAAAAAAAAGAAAAAAATCTTTCCCAAAGTCAAAGGCATCAAAAGTCATGGCATGTCATCTAGGGCAGGGACATGCACCAAAGATTCCTCTCTTGGTCCCCATTGAAATCGCAAGATTCCGTTTCCCTTCCCGAAAGGAAATTTCATTTCCTTTCGGGAAGGAAACGGAATCTTGCGACCCCATAAAGAAAGGCTTACAAACGCTCTGGAAAGGAGATAGGATCAAATGAAATCCAATTGAAAAAAAGCCAAAAAAATGCAGAAAATTGGGAGTTTTAGTGTCTTCAAGAAATGGTCTGTGAGGAAATGAGCTGCATTGCAAAGGACCAAAACATGCCAAAACTAAGCTCCCAGACGTTGCCAAAGCAGGGGAAAATGGCAAGGAGCAAGACACAACGTGGAGGAGAGGATAGGAGGAACATGGTATGGACACTTAAAAATCTAAAATTAAAAAAGAAAAAATTTTCCCATATTCTATGAAATGGAGGCACATGCAGCAAAGCTTGCCAAAAGTGATCCCCGCTGAAGGCCAAAAGAGAAAAGAAGGACTTTCAAACAGGCTGGAATGGAGATACCAGCTAAGGAATTGCAATTGGAGGAGAAAAAAAAAAATTTGGGAAATTTGGGCAATTTAGTGACTCTAAGTAAATGGACCGGGATTATAGCAGAGCAGTGCAAAATACCAAAACATGCCAAAACTAAGCTTCCAGACATTGCCAAAGCAGTGGAAAATTGCAAGGAGCAAGACACAACGTGGAGGGGAAGATATAAAAGACATGGCATGGATGCTTAAAAAAAATGGAAAAAAAAAGAAAAAAATCTTTCCCAAAGTCAAAGGCATCAAAAGTCATGGCATGTCATCTAGGGCAGGGACATGCACCAAAGATTCCTCTCTTGGTCCCCATTGAAATCGCAAGATTCCGTTTCCCTTCCCGAAAGGAAATTTCATTTCCTTTCGGGAAGGAAACGGAATCTTGCGACCCCATAAAGAAAGGCTTACAAACGCTCTGGAAAGGAGATAGGATCAAATGAAATCCAATTGAAAAAAAGCCAAAAAAATGCAGAAAATTGGGAGTTTTAGTGTCTTCAAGAAATGGTCTGTGAGGAAATGAGCTGCATTGCAAAGGACCAAAACATGCCAAAACTAAGCTCCCAGACGTTGCCAAAGCAGGGGAAAATGGCAAGGAGCAAGACACAACGTGGAGGAGAGGATAGGAGGAACATGGTATGGACACTTAAAAATCTAAAATTAAAAAAGAAAAAATTTTCCCATATTCTATGAAATGGAGGCACATGCAGCAAAGCTTGCCAAAAGTGATCCCCGCTGAAGGCCAAAAGAGAAAAGAAGGACTTTCAAACAGGCTGGAATGGAGATACCAGCTAAGGAATTGCAATTGGAGGAGAAAAAAAAAAATTTGGGAAATTTGGGCAATTTAGTGACTCTAAGTAAATGGACCGGGATTATAGCAGAGCAGTGCAAAATACCAAAACATGCCAAAACTAAGCTTCCAGACATTGCCAAAGCAGTGGAAAATTGCAAGGAGCAAGACACAACGTGGAGGGGAAGATATAAAAGACATGGCATGGATGCTTAAAAAAAATGGAAAAAAAAAGAAAAAAATCTTTCCCAAAGTCAAAGGCATCAAAAGTCATGGCATGTCATCTAGGGCAGGGACATGCACCAAAGATTCCTCTCTTGGTCCCCATTGAAATCGCAAGATTCCGTTTCCCTTCCCGAAAGGAAATTTCATTTCCTTTCGGGAAGGAAACGGAATCTTGCGACCCCATAAAGAAAGGCTTACAAACGCTCTGGAAAGGAGATAGGATCAAATGAAATCCAATTGAAAAAAAGCCAAAAAAATGCAGAAAATTGGGAGTTTTAGTGTCTTCAAGAAATGGTCTGTGAGGAAATGAGCTGCATTGCAAAGGACCAAAACATGCCAAAACTAAGCTCCCAGACGTTGCCAAAGCAGGGGAAAATGGCAAGGAGGAAGACACAACGTGGAGGAGAGGATAGGAGGAACATGGTATGGACACTTAAAAATCTAAAATTAAAAAAGAAAAAATTTTCCCATATTCTATGAAATGGAGGCACATGCAGCAAAGCTTGCCAAAAGTGATCCCCGCTGAAGGCCAAAAGAGAAAAGAAGGACTTTCAAACAGGCTGGAATGGAGATACCAGCTAAGGAATTGCAATTGGAGGAGAAAAAAAAAAATTTGGGAAATTTGGGCAATTTAGTGACTATAAGTAAATGGACCGGGATTATAGCAGAGCAGTGCAAAATACCAAAACATGCCAAAACTAAGCTTCCAGACATTGCCAAAGCAGTGGAAAATTGCAAGGAGCAAGACACAACGTGGAGGGGAAGATATAAAAGACATGGCATGGATGCTTAAAAAAAATGGAAAAAAAAAGAAAAAAATCTTTCCCAAAGTCAAAGGCATCAAAAGTCATGGCATGTCATCTAGGGCAGGGACATGCACCAAAGATTCCTCTCTTGGTCCCCATTGAAATCGCAAGATTCCGTTTCCCTTCCCGAAAGGAAATTTCATTTCCTTTCGGGAAGGAAACGGAATCTTGCGACCCCATAAAGAAAGGCTTACAAACGCTCTGGAAAGGAGATAGGATCAAATGAAATCCAATTGAAAAAAAGCCAAAAAAATGCAGAAAATTGGGAGTTTTAGTGTCTTCAAGAAATGGTCTGTGAGGAAATGAGCTGCATTGCAAAGGACCAAAACATGCCAAAACTAAGCTCCCAGACGTTGCCAAAGCAGGGGAAAATGGCAAGGAGCAAGACACAACGTGGAGGAGAGGATAGGAGGAACATGGTATGGACACTTAAAAATCTAAAATTAAAAAAGAAAAAATTTTCCCATATTCTATGAAATGGAGGCACATGCAGCAAAGCTTGCCAAAAGTGATCCCCGCTGAAGGCCAAAAGAGAAAAGAAGGACTTTCAAACAGGCTGGAATGGAGATACCAGCTAAGGAATTGCAATTGGAGGAGAAAAAAAAAAAATTTGGGAAATTTGGGCAATTTAGTGACTATAAGTAAATGGACCGGGATTATAGCAGAGCAGTGCAAAATACCAAAACATGCCAAAACTAAGCTTCCAGACATTGCCAAAGCAGTGGAAAATTGCAAGGAGCAAGACACAACGTGGAGGGGAAGATATAAAAGACATGGCATGGATGCTTAAAAAAAATGGAAAAAAAAAGAAAAAAATCTTTCCCAAAGTCAAAGGCATCAAAAGTCATGGCATGTCATCTAGGGCAGGGACATGCACCAAAGATTCCTCTCTTGGTCCCCATTGAAATCGCAAGATTCCGTTTCCCTTCCCGAAAGGAAATTTCATTTCCTTTCGGGAAGGAAACGGAATCTTGCGACCCCATAAAGAAAGGCTTACAAACGCTCTGGAAAGGAGATAGGATCAAATGAAATCCAATTGAAAAAAAGCCAAAAAAATGCAGAAAATTGGGAGTTTTAGTGTCTTCAAGAAATGGTCTGTGAGGAAATGAGCTGCATTGCAAAGGACCAAAACATGCCAAAACTAAGCTCCCAGACGTTGCCAAAGCAGGGGAAAATGGCAAGGAGGAAGACACAACGTGGAGGAGAGGATAGGAGGAACATGGTATGGACACTTAAAAATCTAAAATTAAAAAAGAAAAAATTTTCCCATATTCTATGAAATGGAGGCACATGCAGCAAAGCTTGCCAAAAGTGATCCCCGCTGAAGGCCAAAAGAGAAAAGAAGGACTTTCAAACAGGCTGGAATGGAGATACCAGCTAAGGAATTGCAATTGGAGGAGAAAAAAAAAAATTTGGGAAATTTGGGCAATTTAGTGACTATAAGTAAATGGACCGGGATTATAGCAGAGCAGTGCAAAATACCAAAACATGCCAAAACTAAGCTTCCAGACATTGCCAAAGCAGTGGAAAATTGCAAGGAGCAAGACACAACGTGGAGGGGAAGATATAAAAGACATGGCATGGATGCTTAAAAAAAATGGAAAAAAAAAAAAAAAAATCTTTCCCAAAGTCAAAGGCATCAAAAGTCATGGCATGTCATCTAGGGCAGGGACATGCACCAAAGATTCCTCTCTTGGTCCCCATTGAAATCGCAAGATTCCGTTTCCCTTCCCGAAAGGAAATTTCATTTCCTTTCGGGAAGGAAACGGAATCTTGCGACCCCATAAAGAAAGGCTTACAAACGCTCTGGAAAGGAGATAGGATCAAATGAAATCCAATTGAAAAAAAGCCAAAAAAATGCAGAAAATTGGGAGTTTTAGTGTCTTCAAGAAATGGTCTGTGAGGAAATGAGCTGCATTGCAAAGGACCAAAACATGCCAAAACTAAGCTCCCAGACGTTGCCAAAGCAGGGGAAAATGGCAAGGAGGAAGACACAACGTGGAGGAGAGGATAGGAGGAACATGGTATGGACACTTAAAAATCTAAAATTAAAAAAGAAAAAATTTTCCCATATTCTATGAAATGGAGGCACATGCAGCAAAGCTTGCCAAAAGTGATCCCCGCTGAAGGCCAAAAGAGAAAAGAAGGACTTTCAAACAGGCTGGAATGGAGATACCAGCTAAGGAATTGCAATTGGAGGAGAAAAAAAAAAAAATTTGGGAAATTTGGGCAATTTAGTGACTCTAAGTAAATGGACCGGGATTATAGCAGAGCAGTGCAAAATACCAAAACATGCCAAAACTAAGCTTCCAGACATTGCCAAAGCAGTGGAAAATTGCAAGGAGCAAGACACAACGTGGAGGGGAAGATATAAAAGACATGGCATGGATGCTTAAAAAAAATGGAAAAAAAAGAAAAAAATCTTTCCCAAAGTCAAAGGCATCAAAAGTCATGGCATGTCATCTAGGGCAGGGACATGCACCAAAGATTCCTCTCTTGGTCCCCATTGAAATCGCAAGATTCCGTTTCCCTTCCCGAAAGGAAATTTCATTTCCTTTCGGGAAGGAAACGGAATCTTGCGACCCCATAAAGAAAGGCTTACAAACGCTCTGGAAAGGAGATAGGATCAAATGAAATCCAATTGAAAAAAAGCCAAAAAAATGCAGAAAATTGGGAGTTTTAGTGTCTTCAAGAAATGGTCTG
This sequence comes from Molothrus ater, assembly GCF_012460135.2. Lineage (NCBI taxonomy): Eukaryota > Metazoa > Chordata > Aves > Passeriformes > Icteridae > Molothrus > Molothrus ater. The sequence goes on along the minus strand of NW_023416838.1, from coordinate 22,141 downwards.
TGAGGAAATGAGCTGCATTGCAAAGGACCAAAACATGCCAAAACTAAGCTCCCAGACGTTGCCAAAGCAGGGGAAAATGGCAAGGAGGAAGACACACGTGGGAGGAGAGGATAGGAGGAACATGGTATGGACACTTAAAAATCTAAAATTAAAAAAGAAAAAATTTTCCCATATTCTATGAAATGGAGGCACATGCAGCAAAGCTTGCCAAAAGTGATCCCCGCTGAAGGCCAAAAGAGAAAAGAAGGACTTTCAAACAGGCTGGAATGGAGATACCAGCTAAGGAATTGCAATTGGAGGAGAAAAAAAAAAAATTTGGGAAATTTGGGCAATTTAGTGACTCTAAGTAAATGGACCGGGATTATAGCAGAGCAGTGCAAAATACCAAAACATGCCAAAACTAAGCTTCCAGACATTGCCAAAGCAGTGGAAAATTGCAAGGAGCAAGACACAACGTGGAGGGGAAGATATAAAAGACATGGCATGGATGCTTAAAAAAAATGGAAAAAAAAAGAAAAAAATCTTTCCCAAAGTCAAAGGCATCAAAAGTCATGGCATGTCATCTAGGGCAGGGACATGCACCAAAGATTCCTCTCTTGGTCCCCATTGAAATCGCAAGATTCCGTTTCCCTTCCCGAAAGGAAATTTCATTTCCTTTCGGGAAGGAAACGGAATCTTGCGACCCCATAAAGAAAGGCTTACAAACGCTCTGGAAAGGAGATAGGATCAAATGAAATCCAATTGAAAAAAAGCCAAAAAAATGCAGAAAATTGGGAGTTTTAGTGTCTTCAAGAAATGGTCTGTGAGGAAATGAGCTGCATTGCAAAGGACCAAAACATGCCAAAACTAAGCTCCCAGACGTTGCCAAAGCAGGGGAAAATGGCAAGGAGCAAGACACAACGTGGAGGAGAGGATAGGAGGAACATGGTATGGACACTTAAAAATCTAAAATTAAAAAAGAAAAAATTTTCCCATATTCTATGAAATGGAGGCACATGCAGCAAAGCTTGCCAAAAGTGATCCCCGCTGAAGGCCAAAAGAGAAAAGAAGGACTTTCAAACAGGCTGGAATGGAGATACCAGCTAAGGAATTGCAATTGGAGGAGAAAAAAAAAAATTTGGGAAATTTGGGCAATTTAGTGACTCTAAGAAAATGGACCGGGATTATAGCAGAGCAGTGCAAAATACCAAAACATGCCAAAACTAAGCTTCCAGACATTGCCAAAGCAGTGGAAAATTGCAAGGAGCAAGACACAACGTGGAGGGGAAGATATAAAAGACATGGCATGGATGCTTAAAAAAAATGGAAAAAAAAGAAAAAAATCTTTCCCAAAGTCAAAGGCATCAAAAGTCATGGCATGTCATCTAGGGCAGGGACATGCACCAAAGATTCCTCTCTTGGTCCCCATTGAAATCGCAAGATTCCGTTTCCCTTCCCGAAAGGAAATTTCATTTCCTTTCGGGAAGGAAACGGAATCTTGCGACCCCATAAAGAAAGGCTTACAAACGCTCTGGAAAGGAGATAGGATCAAATGAAATCCAATTGAAAAAAAGCCAAAAAAATGCAGAAAATTGGGAGTTTTAGTGTCTTCAAGAAATGGTCTGTGAGGAAATGAGCTGCATTGCAAAGGACCAAAACATGCCAAAACTAAGCTCCCAGACGTTGCCAAAGCAGGGGAAAATGGCAAGGAGCAAGACACAACGTGGAGGAGAGGATAGGAGGAACATGGTATGGACACTTAAAAATCTAAAATTAAAAAAGAAAAAATTTTCCCATATTCTATGAAATGGAGGCACATGCAGCAAAGCTTGCCAAAAGTGATCCCCGCTGAAGGCCAAAAGAGAAAAGAAGGACTTTCAAACAGGCTGGAATGGAGATACCAGCTAAGGAATTGCAATTGGAGGAGAAAAAAAAAAATTTGGGAAATTTGGGCAATTTAGTGACTATAAGTAAATGGACCGGGATTATAGCAGAGCAGTGCAAAATACCAAAACATGCCAAAACTAAGCTTCCAGACATTGCCAAAGCAGTGGAAAATTGCAAGGAGCAAGACACAACGTGGAGGGGAAGATATAAAAGACATGGCATGGATGCTTAAAAAAAATGGAAAAAAAAAGAAAAAAAATCTTTCCCAAAGTCAAAGGCATCAAAAGTCATGGCATGTCATCTAGGGCAGGGACATGCACCAAAGATTCCTCTCTTGGTCCCCATTGAAATCGCAAGATTCCGTTTCCCTTCCCGAAAGGAAATTTCATTTCCTTTCGGGAAGGAAACGGAATCTTGCGACCCCATAAAGAAAGGCTTACAAACGCTCTGGAAAGGAGATAGGATCAAATGAAATCCAATTGAAAAAAAGCCAAAAAAATGCAGAAAATTGGGAGTTTTAGTGTCTTCAAGAAATGGTCTGTGAGGAAATGAGCTGCATTGCAAAGGACCAAAACATGCCAAAACTAAGCTCCCAGACGTTGCCAAAGCAGGGGAAAATGGCAAGGAGCAAGACACAACGTGGAGGAGAGGATAGGAGGAACATGGTATGGACACTTAAAAATCTAAAATTAAAAAAGAAAAAATTTTCCCATATTCTATGAAATGGAGGCACATGCAGCAAAGCTTGCCAAAAGTGATCCCCGCTGAAGGCCAAAAGAGAAAAGAAGGACTTTCAAACAGGCTGGAATGGAGATACCAGCTAAGGAATTGCAATTGGAGGAGAAAAAAAAAAATTTGGGAAATTTGGGCAATTTAGTGACTCTAAGTAAATGGACCGGGATTATAGCAGAGCAGTGCAAAATACCAAAACATGCCAAAACTAAGCTTCCAGACATTGCCAAAGCAGTGGAAAATTGCAAGGAGCAAGACACAACGTGGAGGGGAAGATATAAAAGACATGGCATGGATGCTTAAAAAAAATGGAAAAAAAAAGAAAAAAATCTTTCCCAAAGTCAAAGGCATCAAAAGTCATGGCATGTCATCTAGGGCAGGGACATGCACCAAAGATTCCTCTCTTGGTCCCCATTGAAATCGCAAGATTCCGTTTCCCTTCCCGAAAGGAAATTTCATTTCCTTTCGGGAAGGAAACGGAATCTTGCGACCCCATAAAGAAAGGCTTACAAACGCTCTGGAAAGGAGATAGGATCAAATGAAATCCAATTGAAAAAAAGCCAAAAAAATGCAGAAAATTGGGAGTTTTAGTGTCTTCAAGAAATGGTCTGTGAGGAAATGAGCTGCATTGCAAAGGACCAAAACATGCCAAAACTAAGCTCCCAGACGTTGCCAAAGCAGGGGAAAATGGCAAGGAGCAAGACACAACGTGGAGGAGAGGATAGGAGGAACATGGTATGGACACTTAAAAATCTAAAATTAAAAAAGAAAAAATTTTCCCATATTCTATGAAATGGAGGCACATGCAGCAAAGCTTGCCAAAAGTGATCCCCGCTGAAGGCCAAAAGAGAAAAGAAGGACTTTCAAACAGGCTGGAATGGAGATACCAGCTAAGGAATTGCAATTGGAGGAGAAAAAAAAAAAATTTGGGAAATTTGGGCAATTTAGTGACTATAAGTAAATGGACCGGGATTATAGCAGAGCAGTGCAAAATACCAAAACATGCCAAAACTAAGCTTCCAGACATTGCCAAAGCAGTGGAAAATTGCAAGGAGCAAGACACAACGTGGAGGGGAAGATATAAAAGACATGGCATGGATGCTTAAAAAAAATGGAAAAAAAAAGAAAAAAATCTTTCCCAAAGTCAAAGGCATCAAAAGTCATGGCATGTCATCTAGGGCAGGGACATGCACCAAAGATTCCTCTCTTGGTCCCCATTGAAATCGCAAGATTCCGTTTCCCTTCCCGAAAGGAAATTTCATTTCCTTTCGGGAAGGAAACGGAATCTTGCGACCCCATAAAGAAAGGCTTACAAACGCTCTGGAAAGGAGATAGGATCAAATGAAATCCAATTGAAAAAAAGCCAAAAAAATGCAGAAAATTGGGAGTTTTAGTGTCTTCAAGAAATGGTCTGTGAGGAAATGAGCTGCATTGCAAAGGACCAAAACATGCCAAAACTAAGCTCCCAGACGTTGCCAAAGCAGGGGAAAATGGCAAGGAGCAAGACACAACGTGGAGGAGAGGATATGAGGAACATGGTATGGACACTTAAAAATCTAAAATTAAAAAAGAAAAAATTTTCCCATATTCTATGAAATGGAGGCACATGCAGCAAAGCTTGCCAAAAGTGATCCCCGCTGAAGGCCAAAAGAGAAAAGAAGGACTTTCAAACAGGCTGGAATGGAGATACCAGCTAAGGAATTGCAATTGGAGGAGAAAAAAAAAAATTTGGGAAATTTGGGCAATTTAGTGACTATAAGTAAATGGACCGGGATTATAGCAGAGCAGTGCAAAATACCAAAACATGCCAAAACTAAGCTTCCAGACATTGCCAAAGCAGTGGAAAATTGCAAGGAGCAAGACACAACGTGGAGGGGAAGATATAAAAGACATGGCATGGATGCTTAAAAAAAATGGAAAAAAAAAGAAAAAAATCTTTCCCAAAGTCAAAGGCATCAAAAGTCATGGCATGTCATCTAGGGCAGGGACATGCACCAAAGATTCCTCTCTTGGTCCCCATTGAAATCGCAAGATTCCGTTTCCCTTCCCGAAAGGAAATTTCATTTCCTTTCGGGAAGGAAACGGAATCTTGCGACCCCATAAAGAAAGGCTTACAAACGCTCTGGAAAGGAGATAGGATCAAATGAAATCCAATTGAAAAAAAGCCAAAAAAATGCAGAAAATTGGGAGTTTTAGTGTCTTCAAGAAATGGTCTGTGAGGAAATGAGCTGCATTGCAAAGGACCAAAACATGCCAAAACTAAGCTCCCAGACGTTGCCAAAGCAGGGGAAAATGGCAAGGAGGAAGACACAACGTGGAGGAGAGGTAGGAGGAACATGGTATGGACACTTAAAAATCTAAAATTAAAAAAGAAAAAATTTCCCATATTCTATGAAATGGAGGCACATGCAGCAAAGCTTGCCAAAAGTGATCCCCGCTGAAGGCCAAAACAGAAAAGAAGGACTTTCAAACAGGCTGGAATGGAGATACCAGCTACGGAATTGCAATTGGAGGAGAAAACAAAAAAATTTGGGAAATTTGGGGCAATTTAGTGACTCTAAGAAAATGGACCGGGATTATAGCAGAGCAGTGCAAAATACCAAAACATGCCAAAACTAAGCTTCCAGACATTGCCAAAGCAGTGGAAAATTGCAAGGAGCAAGACACAACGTGGAGGGGAAGATATAAAAGACATGGCATGGATGCTTAAAAAAAAATGGAAAAAAAAAGAAAAAAATCTTTCCCAAAGTCAAAGGCATCAAAAGTCATGGCATGTCATCTAGGGCAGGGACATGCACCAAAGATTCCTCTCTTGGTCCCCATTGAAATCGCAAGATTCCGTTTCCCTTCCCGAAAGGAAATTTCATTTCCTTTCGGGAAGGAAACGGAATCTTGCGACCCCATAAAGAAAGGCTTACAAACGCTCTGGAAAGGAGATAGGATCAAATGAAATCCAATTGAAAAAAAGCCAAAAAAATGCAGAAAATTGGGAGTTTTAGTGTCTTCAAGAAATGGTCTGTGAGGAAATGAGCTGCATTGCAAACCAAAACATGCCAAAACTAAGCTCCCAGACGTTGCCAAAGCAGGGGAAAATGGCAAGGAGGAAGACACAACGTGGAGGGAGAGGTATGAGGAACATGGTATGGACACTTAAAAATCTAAAATTAAAAAAGAAAAAATTTTCCCATATTCTATGAAATGGAGGCACATGCAGCAAAGCTTGCCAAAAGTGATCCCCGCTGAAGGCCAAAAGAGAAAAGAAGGACTTTCAAACAGGCTGGAATGGAGATAGCCAGCTACGGAATTGCAATTGGAGGAGAAAACAAAAAAATTTGGGAAATTTGGGCAATTTAGTGACTATAAGTAAATGGACCGGGATTATAGCAGAGCAGTGCAAAATACCAAAACATGCCAAAACTAAGCTTCCAGACATTGCCAAAGCAGTGGAAAATTGCAAGGAGCAAGACACAACGTGGAGGGGAAGATATAAAAGACATGGCATGGATGCTTAAAAAAAATGGAAAAAAAAAGAAAAAAATCTTTAGTCAAAGGCATCAAAAGTCATGGCATGTCATCTAGGGCAGGGACATGCACCAAAGATTCCTCTCTTGGTCCCCATTGAAATCGCAAGATTCCGTTTCCCTTCCCGAAAGGAAATTTCATTTCCTTTCGGGAAGGAAACGGAATCTTGCGACCCCATAAAGAAAGGCTTACAAACGCTCTGGAAAGGAGATAGGATCAAATGAAATCCAATTGAAAAAAAGCCAAAAAAATGCAGAAAATTGGGAGTTTTAGTGTCTTCAAGAAATGGTCTGTGAGGAAATGAGCTGCATTGCAAAGGACCAAAACATGCCAAAACTAAGCTCCCAGACGTTGCCAAAGCAGGGGAAAATGGCAAGGAGCAAGACACAACGTGGAGGGAAGGATAGGAGGAACATGTATGGACACTTAAAAATCTAAAATTAAAAAAGAAAAAATTTTCCCATATTCTATGAAATGGAGGCACATGCAGCAAAGCTTGCCAAAAGTGATCCCCGCTGAAGCAAAAGAGAAAAGAAGGACTTTCAAACAGGCTGGAATGGAGATACCAGCTACGGAATTGCAATTGGAGGAGAAAAAAAAAAAATTTGGGAAATTTGGGCAATTTAGTGACTCTAAGTAAATGGACCGGGATTATAGCAGAGCAGTGCAAAATACCAAAACATGCCAAAACTAAGCTTCCAGACATTGCCAAAGCAGTGGAAAATTGCAAGGAGCAAGACACAACGTGGAGGGGAAGATATAAAAGACATGGCATGGATGCTTAAAAAAAATGGAAAAAAAAAGAAAAAAATCTTTCCCAAAGTCAAAGGCATCAAAAGTCATGGCATGTCATCTAGGGCAGGGACATGCACCAAAGATTCCTCTCTTGGTCCCCATTGAAATCGCAAGATTCCGTTTCCCTTCCCGAAAGGAAATTTCATTTCCTTTCGGGAAGGAAACGGAATCTTGCGACCCCATAAAGAAAGGCTTACAAACGCTCTGGAAAGGAGATAGGATCAAAATGAAATCCAATTGAAAAAAAGCCAAAAAAATGCAGAAAATTGGGAGTTTTAGTGTCTTCAAGAAATGGTCTGTGAGGAAATGAGCTGCATTGCAAAGGACCAAAACATGCCAAAACTAAGCTCCCAGACGTTGCCAAAGCAGGGGAAAATGGCAAGGAGCAAGACACAACGTGGAGGAGAGGATAGGAGGAACATGGTATGGACACTTAAAAATCTAAAATTAAAAAAGAAAAAATTTTCCCATATTCTATGAAATGGAGGCACATGCAGCAAAGCTTGCCAAAAGTGATCCCTGCTGAAGGCCAAAAGAGAAAAGAAGGACTTTCAAACAGGCTGGAATGGAGATACCAGCTAAGGAATTGCAATTGGAGGAGAAAACAAAAAAATTTGGGAAATTTGGGCAATTTAGTGACTATAAGTAAATGGACCGGGATTATAGCAGAGCAGTGCAAAATACCAAAACATGCCAAAACTAAGCTTCCAGACATTGCCAAAGCAGTGGAAAATTGCAAGGAGCAAGACACAACGTGGAGGGGAAGATATAAAAGACATGGCATGGATGCTTAAAAAAAATGGAAAAAAAAAGAAAAAAATCTTTCCCAAAGTCAAAGGCATTAAAGTCATGGCATGTCATCTAGGGCAGGGACATGCACCAAAGATTCCTCTCTTGGTCCCCATTGAAATCGCAAGATTCCGTTTCCCTTCCCGAAAGGAAATTTCATTTCCTTTCGGGAAGGAAACGGAATCTTGCGACCCCATAAAGAAAGGCTTACAACGCTCTGGAAAGGAGATAGGATCAAATGAAATCCAATTGAAAAAAAGCCAAAAAAATGCAGAAAATTGGGAGTTTTAGTGTCTTCAAGAAATGGTCTGTGAGGAAATGAGCTGCATTGCAAAGGACCAAAACATGCCAAAACTAAGCTCCCAGACGTTGCCAAAGCAGGGGAAAATGGCAAGGAGGAAGACACAACGTGGAGGAGAGGATAGGAGGAACATGGTTATGGACACTTAAAAATCTAAAATTAAAAAAGAAAAAATTTTCCCATATTCTATGAAATGGAGGCACATGCAGCAAAGCTTGCCAAAAGTGATCCCCGCTGAAGGCCAAAACAGAAAAGAAGGACTTTCAAACAGGCTGGAATGGAGATACCAGCTACGGAATTGCAATTGGAGGAGAAAAAAAAAAATTTTGGGAAATTTGGGCAATTTAGTGACTCTAAGAAAATGGACCGGGATTATAGCAGAGCAGTGCAAAATACCAAAACATGCCAAAACTAAGCTTCCAGACATTGCCAAAGCAGTGGAAAATTGCAAGGAGCAAGACACAACATGGAGGGGACGATATAAAAGACATGGCATGGATGCTTAAAAAAAATGGAAAAAAAGAAAAAAAATCTTTCCCAAAGTCAAAGGCATCAAAAGTCATGGCATGTCATCTAGGGCAGGTGTGGGATCTCAGCACATCATTCCTGATGTTCAGAGATGCCAGGAGAACCCTTGGGGGTCTCGAAAATCCTGGAATGTTGCCAAGAGTGTCTGGTGGCTTGATTTGATCCATCCACAGAAATAACAAGAGTTTGAGGACAAGAGAATCACTTTAGAGTAAAAGGTGTAAAAGGGACACATTTAGAAAGTGAAATATAGATTTTAAGGTTTTTAGGTACAGGGGGTTATGGAGACAAGATGGAGGGATCAGGGCGTGTCTTGTCCTTCTTCTTCCTTCTTCTTGTCCTCCATCTCCTGTGGTGATGTTGGCATTTGGGGATTGGTTTATGGTGAAGGTGCACTTGCCAACATGGGTGAAAAGCATTGGGAAATAAAGGTAAATATTGTGTACGTAGATATTAGTATAAAAAGACATGACCGCCCCGTGGGTGGTCAGAGAGTGCCTGTGACTGCTTGCAGATCAGACCTCTGTTGGCAGACAGAAAATTTTGTAGATAAGAAATAATAAACAACCTGAAGACCGAAAAGCTGAAGAGTCCAGACTCGTCCTTTAAAACGCGTGCCACCCAAGAACCACACTACCCGTGTCGGGGCAGAGACAGACAGCCGAACCCGACATTTGGCGTCCCTGGGTGGGCACCCAGTGGGCAGCCGGTGGGCACCCGGCGGACGACCCAGTGAGCTACTCGGCAGCAACCGGCGATCCAGCAGCAACCGCAGCACTCGCTGAGCCACGGTGAGCTCTGTTGTGCACCTCTTGCACAGGGGCAGCCTTGAAGCACCGAGTGGGCAGTTCCCGAACTGGACTCATTCCCAGGAGAGCACTGATAACTCCTTGGGAAAACAGCCAGAAAGCAGCCAGCAGAATCTGCAGAAGCGGCGGCCGCAGAGAACACCGCACTCCACCTCCACCGAAGAAAGTTCGTAGCAGGACAGCCCGGATCGGAATCGGAAAGGCGCCTCCGAATCCATCTCCTGTGACCTGCAGGCCAGAGACCAGGAGCCTTCGGACTGCTCTGACGACAGGAATTCGGTGAGAAGGTCCAGAATTAAGAACATGGGGGGTACACTTTCCCAGGAACAAATAGAAATTCTGTCCGACCTACAGGGCGTGGCAGACACACACACAAGGGGATCCCAAAGAAAAAGCTTAGAGAATTATTGCTGTGGGTGCGGTGTAATTACCCGTACTCAGAAACACGGTTGTTATTTGAGGTAGGCTTTTGGCAAGAAGTTAACAGACACCTATATTTTCTAGCCACTAATGATGATAAGACAGCCTTGAAATTGCTGTCTTCAGCAAGAATTATGTTAGAGGCGACCTCGACTCAGTTGAGAGGGTCAGCCAGGCAACAAGTTGTTGCGGGTCCCAAAAGGGCGGAGGGACCAGAGCAAGGCTCCAAGCAGAGATTGGCTCTGATCTCAATTAGCCCGGGGGAAAGGTGCCCGAGAAAAGGGGACCGGGAGAAATGTCATTGCCTTCAGTCCCACCATCCCGAAAACCCAAGGGAACCCCAAAGCGCCCCGAAACTCCAGAGAGTGTGGGGGCTTCACCCTCTGACTCAGACACAGATGATGCCATTCCACTTCCTGATGAAATAAAGTTTTCTCCTAGCGATATCGAGGAATCAGAGGGAGAGGAGGTGGAAAAAGTGGCGGAGTCGGGAGGGGGTTCAAAGGGAACAAGCGGGGAGGGGGGATGCGCTCTCTCGCGGCATGCGCGGCGGCGCGGAAGCGGCGGCGGCCGGCGGGGGGGGCGTGGAGGCGATGGGAGACACGGGTTCTGGTGCGGCTTTTGCGAGCACAACGCCGAAAGCAGCGGCGGCTCCATTTAGCGCGGTGTCAAAAATGCGCGGGTCGAGCAAGACTCAAAGGACGGCCGGGGAGGACTTTCAAACCAGCGCGGCGGCGTCAGACACGGGCAGCAAGGGCGGAGCAGCTGCAGAGCTCCAGCGAGCTGCCACGGAGGGACGCAGGAGACGCGCGGTGGTGACGTCAGACCCGGAAATCTGGACCAGGAGATCGGCTCGAATTGCAGCGAGAAAGGGGGCACCCGCGGGGGGGGGGGCTGCGCGCTTCGGCGGGGGGTGTGGATACAGCGTCAGAGGAGGAGGAGAAAGGGGCAGGAACAGACAATAGGGAGGAGACTTCGGAGGTGGAGCGGGACGGAGACAGTGACGTCAGTACAGGGGAGGCAGGGGGCGTCCCCGAAGGCACGCATGCGCGGGAAGTGCCGGCGGAGCGAGGTCGGGGGCGGGTCCGATCCTCTGTGACGTCTGGGGCGAAAAGGAGGGCCACGTTCGGGTTCGACATCCCGGGGCTCCACCCCCTCTCCGAGACCGATGCCTTTAGTTTCAAATCCTATGGTTCAAACCCCTTCCACTCAAAAGCATTCAAGTATTCAGCCCTCAATGTCAGCTCAGTTAACAGCCATGCAAACTCGGTCTCAAACACGGCTGCGAGCGTTGCAGTCTGCCGAGCAGGAAGTGACGGAGTTCGTGTCGTCATCAAGGTTGTCCAGGCAGGCGACAGCGCCACCTCGTGGAGGGACGACCACATTGCAGGACATGTCGGAACTGCTCGACAGCGCCACCACATCACCTGCTGGCCAAACTGCGACAATGCAGCAATTTTTTCCAACAATTTATAAAAAGAAAGCTACATTAAAGAAAACAAAAACAAAAACAACACCGCAAAAGGATAATATTCCATCAACTTCAGGATCATATGAAGTTGAAGACAGCTCCGATGAAGCACAGCCTCAAGAAGAAGAAATGATACACATTACAGCAAGAGAGGGAATTCCAGCATGGATGCTTTCAGCAGCGGAAGCAGCAAAGAATCTCCTGCAGTCTTTTGATGCAGCAAAAAGAACACGTTCAAGAGAGCCTCAAGTTTCATTTCCAGATTTAGGAGCAAGACCAAAGACCTCAAGTCGAAGAGCATGGAACGAAGGATCACCAAGAGCCTCCACGATTCCATTGTGCAGGCAATGGCCAATGGAGTTTCAAGAGGAGGAAGAAGAACAGCCAATAGAACCAATAGATTGGAAGGAAATTAGGAATGAATTATCAAAAGAAAAGGGTTTGATCAGAGGATCCGGAGACATAATAATGCCAGTGACGTATGATGCACAAGGCCAAAATCCAAGGTGGGAAAGGTTGGGTCACGAGGTGATCAAGGACTTATCAAAGGCCATTCAGAACAATGGTCTGAATTCGCAGTACTTCAAACAGCTCCTGAAGGGGACATTCAATACGTATGATTTCACGCCATTCGACATTCGATGTCTTGTGTCAATGATTCTCACTGACACACAAAGTCTTATCTGGGACAGAAGATGGAGAAGATATCTCACAGAGTTGAGAGCCAGCTATCAAGGTGGGCCAAACGCAAACCTCACAGAAGCACAGCTAGCAGGAGATCCTCCAGATGACAATCCAGTGGAGCAAGCAGCACGGCTTCCACGACGGGTGTTGAATGACATCAAAGAAGCAGCACGCAAAGCAATCTTGCAGATTGCTCCGGCGGGAGTTCCAGACATCCCATTCTCATGCGTCAGGCAAGGTCCCACAGAACCATTTTCATCTTTCATAGATCGACTCACGCAAGCTGTGGATCGACAGGTGACGATTGATGAGGCGAAGCAACCTCTCATGGAAAGTCTAGCTTTCGGCAATGCCAACCCGGATTGTCAACGGGTCATCAGCGCAATGCCAGGACGGCCATCCTTGGCAGAGATGGTGGAGGCATGCAGCAGAGTGGAACACCTCAGCATGTCGCGTCGATCGTGAGGGATGAACTGAGAGGAGAATGGGGAGAACAGATAAGAAGAAACCCGGAGAGGCAGTCAGAAGATCAGGACAAGGTTGAAAAGATGCTGGAAAAGGTACTCCAACAACAGAATGAAAACATAAATAAAGTTCTTGCAACTATCCAGAAGAAGAGCACTCCATCAAGAGGACAATGCTACAAATGTGGGGCGTTTGGACACTTGAAAAAGAATTGTCCACATGCACACACACAAGTGCAGACACAAAAGCCTGCAAAGCCACTTTGTGCGCGGTGTGGAAGAGGAAGACACTCTGTGAAAGAATGTTTTTCCCAGACAGACGTGGAAGGGAATCCTCTACCGCTTCCGGGAAACGGGAGAAGGAGCGCGCCCACAAACCGTCAGCGCGCGTCGACACAAGTGATGGCGGTGACACAACTACCAACAGGACAGTCATCGGGATCGTCAAGCAGACGCCCTCAGCAAACTCCTCAGCCGATTCTCAAGCGACCCAGAACTCCTTCCACCAGGGGCACAGTGCACACTGGCAACTTCCAAATTAATTTGCTTTCTGGATGAAGGTCATGCGGAGGTTCCAACAGGGATCCGCGGAGATTCATACAAAAAACAAGATTTCTTAATAATAGGACAGGACAGGAGCAGAATCCTTGGACTTATTGTTTATCCATCAGTTGTTTCTGCAGATAAAAATACGGAACTGACAGTTCTGGCAAAGGCACTTCGTCCACCATTGACCGTGGCGGAGAACACTCAGATCGCAAGAGCTTTTGCTCTGCCACCACACGCCATTGAAGTCATGTCAATCTTCGATGAAGAAGGGCTTCCTTTGAGGGAACATGTCGAAATACATACCACATGGGTAAAACACATAGGTCGAGATCGACCCACGCTCACATGCCAATTAACTTGTGGAGACAGAACAATAGAGGTCAGAGGCATGCTCGACACAGGAGCAGATGTCACAGTAATATCCTACATCTTTTGGCCTCGCAACTGGAGCTTGATTGCGCCCTTGGGATCGCTCTCAGGCATAGGGGGAGTTTCTCTGTGTCTGCAGAGTGAGAATGCTATCGTTGTCACGGGACCAGGAAACAAGACGGCGATCATTCGTCCTTTCGTTGTGCAGAAGCCAATCACAGTTTGGGGACGAGATCTCTTGGCACAATGGGGCACGAAGATCGAGGTGGATTTTTAGTAGGGGTCACTGCGGCACTCTCCACATTGAAGTTGACTTGGAAAACAGATGATCCAGTCTGGGTGGATCAGTGGCCCCTGGAGAGAAAAAAGTTGAGTGCATTGAAAACCTTGGTCCAGGAACAGTTGCAGAAAGGACACATCAAGCCGACAAACAGCCCTTGGAATTCTCCAGTGTTCGTCATCAAGAAGAAGCTGTCAGGCAAATGGAGGCTGTTGCACGATCTCAGGAAGATCAATGAAGTCCTCGAAGACATGGGACCACTTCAGCTGGGTCTTCCATCTGTTTCGATGATTCCCAGAGATTGGCCGCTTGTGGTCATTGACCTCAAGGACTGTTTCTTCAGCATTCCACTTCATCCGGATGATGCTCCGAGGCTTGCCTTTTCAGTTCCAAGTATCAACAAGGAAACGCCTCTGCAGCGGTACCATTGGGTGGTCCTTCCTCAGGGTCTGAAAAACTCGCCGACAATCTGCCAATGGTACGTGGCACGAGCTTTGTCGCCAGCGCGGAAGAAGTTCCCGAAGGTGAGGATCATTCATTATATGGATGATTTGCTCATTGCGGCGTCAACACAACAAGAGCTGCAAAAGGCTCGTGACTGTGTCATTGCAGAAGTGCAAAAGGCAGGTCTGGAAATCAGTGTTTCGAAGATTCAGGAGGTCGCGCCTTGGAAATATCTAGGGTGGAAAATCTCAGAGAAAACAATAAGGCCTCAAAAGATGGAAATCAGTACAAGGGTCAACAATCTGCATGATTTACAACAACTTCTAGGGGAAATCAACTGGATGAGGTCGATTTTGGGAATCACAAACAGTGACATTCCAGCGTTGCTTGATCTCTTGAGAGGAGATGCAGACATTCGATCTCCCAGGACGCTCACAAAGGAAGCAAAGAGGGAGTTGGAGAAAGTTACAGATGCCATTCAGAAGAGACAGGCACATCGATTCGTTGAATCGTTGCCTTTCCAGTTGGCAGTGATGGGAAAGAAAGCACAATTCCATGATTTGATCTTCCAATGGGACGCATCTCAGAGAGATCCTTTAATAATCATAGAGTGGATTTTCCTACCGTATAGGCCTTCAAAGACAATTCTGACAGATTTGGAGATGGCAGCACAGATCATCATGAAGGGGAGAACAAGATTGCTGACAATGGCGGGACGAGAATTTTCAAAAATTTATCTACCTTTGAAAAAAGATTATTTTGATTGGGCGATGCAGAAATCAAAAGATTTGTTAATTGCATTGTTAGCTTTTCCAGGAGCTTGCACAATCAATTTTCCACAACATAGAATGTTGCAATCGCAAATATGCTACAGAGCAAAGCCAAAAATAAGTGAAGAACCTCTGGACGGGATCACAGTGTTCACTGATGGCTCAGGGAAGACACACAAGTCGGTGATCACGTGGATGAACTCAACGACAGGGGAATGGGAATCAAACGTGAAGACGGTTCAAGGCTCTCCGCAAACTGTGGAGTTGGCAGCTGTTGTCCGAGCATTTCAGTTGTTCCAACAACCGCTCAATTTGGTCACGGACTCTGCATACGTTGCAGGTGTGGTCAAGCGATTGGAAGGTTCGCTCTTGAAAGAAGTCAGCAATGAAGTTTTATATTCCTATCTAGTGAGCATGAAAACGGTGCTAGAAAGCAGGAAAGAAGAATATTTCATCACTCACATCAGAGCGCACACAACACTTCCAGGATTTCTAGCGGAAGGGAATGCTCAGGCAGACAAATTGACAATGCCCATTTCACAAACACTTCCGGACATTTTTGAGCAAGCACGACTGAGTCATGCATTTTTTCATCAGAATGCACAGGCGCTGATGGAATCCTTTCGTCTCACAAAAACTCAGGCGAGGGAAATCATTAGTGCTTGTCCAGATTGTCAACTCGTGCAACCACCTGCTTCAACAGGAGCAGTCAATCCACGAGGACTGCAAAGTCTTCAGCTGTGGCAAACAGATGTCACAAAATATCCATCATTTGGGAGACTCAAAAATGTTCATGTGTCAGTAGATACATTCTCAGGGGCAGTCTTTGCTTCAGCACATGCAGGGGAAACAGCAGAACATGCTTGTCGACATTTTTTGCAAGCATTTGCATCATTAGGTGTGCCTCAAGAAATAAAAACAGATAATGGTCCAACGTATACAGGCAGGGTGCTTGACAGATTCCTGAAAAAATGGGTGTCAGACACACATTTGGCATTCCACATTCACCCACAGGTCAGGCAATCATTGAAAGAACACATCACACCCTGAAATCCCTTTTGGACAGGCAGAAAAGAGGGGAGCCAGAGGCGACACCACACATGAAATTAAACAAAGCATTGTATGTGTTGAATTTTCTTAACAGCTCGTCTTCTGAACCCAATCCGCCAATCGTGAGGCATTTTTCAAACAGCTCTCAGGCAAAACTAAGGGAGAATCCTTTGGTTTTGATCAGAAACCCAGAGACAGGACAAATAGAGGGTCCTTTCAAACTAATCACTTGGGGCAAGGGTTTCGCTTGTGTTTCCACAGGGCGAGGGCTGAAGTGGGTGTCAGCGCGGCACGTGAAGCCATTTCGGGGAAGAGAGCAGGAGAGCACAGATCCCAGAGGCAGAGAAACGAGTACGCAGACGGAGGAGGAAACTCAAGTTGTGAGCAGCGACTCGGAAGAAAAACGAAAAGAATAAAAACTTTGGGGGTTTTTTCCTTTATGGCTTTGAGTGGGAGCATGACAATGAAATTTTATAAGGGTGAAGTCGTGAGCTTCATGATGCTCATGCTTTTATCTGTTGCTTTAAGCAATAGAGCAAATCTACCTGTCAGTCAGCCAAAACAAAATGTTTGGGAAGCATTAGCCCAGGCAGCAAATTAGAAAGTATCTGCCTGACACATTCGAAACCAGGGAAACCATTCACAGCATGCATGGTTGGTTGCCAGTGGGCGAATGGCCAATTCCAGGGCATTCTCCAATGGAGATTTCGCAGGTCATTAAAGATCCTGTGAAGGAATGGTGTGCTTGACACATCTTTTACCTGTGGCTTCTACCGAACCGCAGGAACTGGAAATTTTTGGGTCCACAACAATGGAGCTATGCATGAAATTCGAAATTTCGAATGTGTCAAGGGCAAACAAAAGTGTTGATGTCACACCAAATCACGAATATTATAGAAATGCATCAGCCTGGTGCAATCACACAGTGACGACAGCCAAAGGATCAATCCAGGTTCCAGTGCAATTGCCACGTGGGTTGTTTTTAATTTGTGGGGACAGAATTTGGCACGGCATTCCTGCAAATGCCAAGGGAGGTCCATGCAGCATTGGAAGAATTTCAATGTTGTCACCAGATTTGAAAGTGTTAAGAGAGCAAAAACACAAAGAAAAAAGGTCCTTGCAACATTACAGTGCAAACTGTGATGATGAAGTGTACACTTGGGACAAGGCAAGGAGAATTGCAGCAGCTTTTCTCACCTCAGACAGCGTCGGGGGTGGCCTTGACTCAACTGGACCACATGGGTTGTTGGTTGAGCAAGCATGCTCAATCAGTCTCTCTCGCTTTGAGTGATATGTTAAAAGACGTAAGCAGTGTGAGAGAGGCAACTCTGCAAAATAGGGCAGCAATCGATTATCTATTGCTTGCTCATGGACATGGATGTGAAGAGTTTGAAGGAATGTGCTGCATGAATCTCTCAGATCATTCAAGATCAATTCATGAAAGTATTCAAAACATAAAAGACAGTATAAAGAAACTAGGCGAAGTCACTAGATCATGGATTGATGATTTGGCGGGATTTTTTGATCTTTCTCCCTTATGGAGAGGGTTTTTAAAAATGGGATTTATATTTTAATAATTCTCTTAGTCCTCATGCTCATCGTCCCATGCATCTTTTTGTGTGTGAGACGTGTCATGAGTCAAGTTGCCAAAGAAGTCTTCTTGGTGCAAACAGAAGGGGAGATGTGGGATCTCAGCACATCATTCCTGATGTTCAGAGATGCCAGGAGAACCCTTGGGGTCTCGAAAATCCTGGAATGTTGCCAAGAGTGTCTGGTGGCTTGATTTTGATCCATCCACACAGAATAACAAGAGTTTGAGGACAAGAGAATCACTTTAGAGTAAAAGGTGTAAAAGGGACACATTTAGAAAGTGAAATATAGATTTAAGGTTTTTAGGTACAGGGGGGTTATGGAGACAAGATGGAGGGATCAGGGCGTGTCTTGTCCTTCTTCTTCCTTCTTCTTGTCCTCCATCTCCTGTGGTGATGTTGGCATTTGGGGATTGGTTTATGGTGAAGGTGCACTTGCCAACATGGGTGAAAAGCATTGGGAAATAAAGGTAAATATTGTGTACGTAGATATTAGTATAAAAAGACATGACCGCCCCGTGGGTGGTCAGAGAGTGCCTGTGACTGCTTGCAGATCAGACCTCTGTTGGGCAGACAGAAAATTTTGTAGATAAGAAATAATAAACAACCTGAAGACCGAAAAGCTGAAGAGTCCAGACTCGTCCTTTAAAACGCGTGCCACCCAAGAACCACACTACCCGTGTCGGGGCAGAGACAGACAGCCGAACCCGACAGGCAGGGACATGCACCAAAGATTCCTCTCTTGGTCCCCATTGAAATCGCAAGATTCCGTTTCCCTTCCCGAAAGGAAATTTCATTTCCTTTCGGGAAGGAAACGGAATCTTGCGACCCCATAAAGAAAGGCTTACAAACGCTCTGGAAAGGAGATAGGATCAAATGAAATCCAATTGAAAAAAAGCCAAAAAAATGCAGAAAATTGGGAGTTTTAGTGTCTTCAAGAAATGGTCTGTGAGGAAATGAGCTGCATTGCAAAGGACCAAAACATGCCAAAACTAAGCTCCCAGACGTTGCCAAAGCAGGGGAAAATGGCAAGGAGGAAGACGCAAAGTGGAGGAGAGGATAGGAGGAACATGGTATGGACACTTAAAAATCTAAAATTAAAAAAGAAAAAAATTTTCCCATATTCTATGAAATGGAGGCACATGCAGCAAAGCTTGCCAAAAGTGATCCCTGCTGAAGGCCAAAAGAGAAAAGAAGGACTTTCAAACAGGCTGGAATGGAGATACCAGCTAAGGAATTGCAATTGGAGGAGAAAAAAAAAAAATTTGGGAAATTTGGGCAATTTAGTGACTCTAAGAAAATGGACCGGGATTATAGCAGAGCAGTGCAAAATACCAAAACATGCCAAAACTAAGCTTCCAGACATTGCCAAAGCAGTGGAAAATTGCAAGGAGCAAGACACAACGTGGAGGGGAAGATATAAAAGACATGGCATGGATGCTTAAAAAAAATGGAAAAAAAAAGAAAAAAATCTTTCCCAAAGTCAAAGGCATCAAAAGTCATGGCATGTCATCTAGGGCAGGGACATGCACCAAAGATTCCTCTCTTGGTCCCCATTGAAATCGCAAGATTCCGTTTCCCTTCCCGAAAGGAAATTTCATTTCCTTTCGGGAAGGAAACGGAATCTTGCGACCCCATAAAGAAAGGCTTACAAACGCTCTGGAAAGGAGATAGGATCAAATGAAATCCAATTGAAAAAAAGCCAAAAAAATGCAGAAAATTGGGAGTTTTAGTGTCTTCAAGAAATGGTCTGTGAGGAAATGAGCTGCATTGCAAAGGACCAAAACATGCCAAAACTAAGCTCCCAGACGTTGCCAAAGCAGGGGAAAATGGCAAGGAGGCAAGACACAACGTGGAGGAGAGGATAGGAGGAACATGGTATGGACACTTAAAAATCTAAAATTAAAAAAGAAAAAATTTTCCCATATGCTATGAAATGCAGGCACATGCAGCAAAGCTTGCCAAAAGTGATCCCCGCTGAAGGCCAAAAGAGAAAAGAAGGACTTTCAAACAGGCTGGAATGGAGATACCAGCTACGGAATTGCAATTGGAGGAGAAAAAAAAAAATTTGGGAAATTTGGGCAATTTAGTGACTCTAAGAAAATGGACCGGGATTATAGCAGAGCAGTGCAAAATACCAAAACATGCCAAAACTAAGCTTCCAGACATTGCCAAAGCAGTGGAAAATTGCAAGGAGCAAGACACAACGTGGAGGGGAAGGTATGAGGAACATAATATGGACACTTAAAAAAACCTAAAATTAAAAAAGAAAAAATTTTCCCATATGCTATGAAGTGCAGGCACATGCAGCAAAGCTTGCCAGAATTGATCCCCGCTGAAGGCCAAAAGAGAAAAGAAGGACTTTCAAACAGGCTGGAATGGAGATACCAGCTACGGAATTGCAATTGGAGGAGAAAAAAAAAAAATTTGGGAAATTTGGGCAATTTAGTGACTCTAAGAAAATGGACCGGGATTATAGCAGAGCAGTGCAAAATACCAAAACATGCCAAAACTAAGCTTCCAGACATTGCCAAAGCAGTGGAAAATTGCAAGGAGCAAGACACAACGTGGAGGGGAAGATATAAAAGACATGGCATGGATGCTTAAAAAAAATGGAAAAAAAAAGAAAAAAATCTTTCCCAAAGTCAAAGGCATCAAAAGTCATGGCATGTCATCTAGGGCAGGGACATGCACCAAAGATTCCTCTCTTGGTCCCCATTGAAATCGCAAGATTCCGTTTCCCTTCCCGAAAGGAAATTTCATTTCCTTTCGGGAAGGAAACGGAATCTTGCGACCCCATAAAGAAAGGCTTACAAACGCTCTGGAAAGGAGATAGGATCAAATGAAATCCAATTGAAAAAAAGCCAAAAAAATGCAGAAAATTGGGAGTTTTAGTGTCTTCAAGAAATGGTCTGTGAGGAAATGAGCTGCATTGCAAAGGACCAAAACATGCCAAAACTAAGCTCCCAGACGTTGCCAAAGCAGGGGAAAATGGCAAGGAGGAAGACACAACGTGGAGGAGAGGATAGGAGGAACATGGTATGGACACTTAAAAATCTAAAATTAAAAAAGAAAAAATTTTCCCATATTCTATGAAATGGAGGCACATGCAGCAAAGCTTGCCAAAAGTGATCCCTGCTGAAGGCCAAAAGAGAAAAGAAGGACTTTCAAACAGGCTGGAATGGAGATACCAGCTAAGGAATTGCAATTGGAGGAGAAAAAAAAAAAATTTGGGAAATTTGGGCAATTTAGTGACTATAAGTAAATGGACCGGGATTATAGCAGAGCAGTGCAAAATACCAAAACATGCCAAAACTAAGCTTCCAGACATTGCCAAAGCAGTGGAAAATTGCAAGGAGGAAGACACAACGTGGAGGGGAAGGTATGAGGAACATAATATGGACACTTAAAAAAACCTAAAATTAAAAAAGAAAAAATTTTCCCATATGCTATGAAGTGCAGGCACATGCAGCAAAGCTTGCCAGAATTGATCCCCGCTGAAGGCCAAAACAGAAAAGAAGGACTTTCAAACAGGCTGGAATGGAGATACCAGCTACGGAATTGCAATTGGAGGAGAAAAAAAAAAAAATTTGGGAAATTTGGGCAATTTAGTGACTCTAAGAAAATGGACCGGGATTATAGCAGAGCAGTGCAAAATACCAAAACATGCCAAAACTAAGCTTCCAGACATTGCCAAAGCAGTGGAAAATTGCAAGGAGCAAGACACAACGTGGAGGGGAAGATATAAAAGACATGGCATGGATGCTTAAAAAAAATGGAAAAAAAAAGAAAAAAATCTTTCCCAAAGTCAAAGGCATCAAAAGTCATGGCATGTCATCTAGGGCAGGGACATGCACCAAAGATTCCTCTCTTGGTCCCCATTGAAATCGCAAGATTCCGTTTCCCTTCCCGAAAGGAAATTTCATTTCCTTTCGGGAAGGAAACGGAATCTTGCGACCCCATAAAGAAAGGCTTACAAACGCTCTGGAAAGGAGATAGGATCAAATGAAATCCAATTGAAAAAAAGCCAAAAAAATGCAGAAAATTGGGAGTTTTAGTGTCTTCAAGAAATGGTCTGTGAGGAAATGAGCTGCATTGCAAAGGACCAAAACATGCCAAAACTAAGCTCCCAGACGTTGCCAAAGCAGGGGAAAATGGCAAGGAGGAAGACACAACGTGGAGGAGAGGATATGAGGAACATGGTATGGACACTTAAATATCTAAAATTAAGAAAGAAAAATTTCCCATATTCTATGAAATGGAGGCACATGCAGCAAAGCTTGCCAAAAGTGATCCCTGCTGAAGGCCAAAAGAGAAAAGAAGGACTTTCAAACAGGCTGGAATGGAGATACCAGCTAGGATTGCAATTGGAGGAGAAAAAAACAAAAAAAAATTTGGAAATTTGGGCAATTTAGTGACTCTAAGAAAATGGACCGGGATTATAGCAGAGCATGCAAAATACCAAAACATGCCAAAACTAAGCTTCCAGACATTGCCAAAGCAGTGGAAAATTGCAAGAGGAAGACACAACGTGGAGGGGAAGGTATGAGGAACATAATATGGACACTTAAAAAAACCTAAAATTAAAAAAGAAAAAATTTCCCATATGCTATGAAGTGCAGGCCCATGCAGCAAAGCTTGCCAGAATGATCCCCGCTGAAGGCCAAAACAGATAAGAAGGACTTTCAAACAGGCTGGAATGGAGATAC
>NW_023416837.1:0-41593 GCF_012460135.2 Molothrus ater | reverse complement strand
GGGTCTTGATTTTCATATCTATTCCAACTGCATGAGGAGGTTCTTGGATTCAGTGTCAATTGGAGATCGCACATATCAAATAATTACCAGTAAAAAGGAAACTAAACAGGACCTAAAAATATTTTTTGTCACTTTCTTTTTAAATAGAATGTATTCAGTTTGAATGCACTTCTGAAATGTGTCTAATTAACCACAAAAGATTTGAAACTGAAATCACATTATTCCCAGAGGCTTGGCTTGTTCAGGTGTTCTGAATGTTCATGAGCCCTGGGACACTGAATTCCTGCACCGAAGAGCTGAAGGTGAACAAGCCTCTGGAGCAGTGAAATTCAGCAGCAGCCTCCAAGTTGCTGAGGATGTCAGCAGCCCCCACTGAGGCCATCCCTGCCCAGAGACCGTGGGGGAATGGGCAGACAAGGAGAGCATCCCTGGGGCTGGGGCAGCACAACTCAGAGGCACCAGCGGCTCCAGCTGGGCAATGGAGTGTGGAATGTGGCTGGGAAAGCCATGCCTGGGCTGGGCCAAGCAGGACACACAAGCCTGACTCCCATCCACTAAAAACTCTCTTAATGAGACATTTAAAAGGAATTTACAGTTGTTGTGTCCTCTGAGTTGGATGTGCTGGAGAAATACCAACAAGGGATTGTCAGGAGCTCAAAGCAACAAAACAGACTTTACTGGCAAATTTAGAAAATCAGAGAAACTTTGGCAAAAGGTTTAAAATTCTACTTAATCAACAAAAAACACTTTTCAAAGCATTAATTTGGCCCATTCTACGTCACAACTCTAAGCCTGTTCAATTTAAAGTTAATCAAAATTTTCAAGATGATAGAATTAGAAGAAGTAGAGACAGAGAGAGAGGAAGACAAACAAGATACAGAGAAGCACACACACAGCTACCAACTCCTGGATTCCAGCAGTGTTCAGATGGAAATTCCAAGAGGATGCAGGGTCAAGCTGTGTGCTTGCCTTGTGGTCAGCCTTCAATACCCCTTGGTCTCCCTGGGCCCTTCCCCCAGGTGGGGCTTGGGCTCATTTGGTCCCTCAGGAGCTGGGCTGGGGGCTGCAGAGGTGGCTGTGGAGCATTGCCTGTGCTGTGCCAGGGACTGGCAGCCACTGCTGGGCTAGGATAGAGGCTCTGGGGGGATTGGGGTTCCAGGGCAGGGCAGGGCTGGGCTTCCAGGGCAGGGCAAGGCTGGACCTGCCCTTCCTCCCCACACATAAAATTTGGGCAACATTGGGCCAACATGCTTTGGGCCAACATTCTCCTTCAGTCTCTCACAGTAAGGCAGTGTTGGAGGTGGAATTCCATTCTGGCCATGGGTACTGGGACAAGAAGGACAGTTCTTTTCCATAGGAAGGAAAGCACAGAGCCCCAGTGTCTGGAAGGCAGGTGAAAGCCGAAGTAGGCCACGGCGAGGCAGACTTCTCAAGAATTGCAGATTTTGTCTGGGAGCAGTCTTTCAATTTAGGGAATTTTGAAGGTGGAAACCCAGTCTCAGCCATGGGCACCTGGAGAAGCAGGACAATTCTTTCCCATAGGAAGGAAAGCACAGAGTCTTCCCCAGTGTTTTGGGGACAGATGAGAGGTGACCATTGTGAAACCGTTGCCAGCCAAACTTGTCCTGTAAATATTCCTATTGGAATAATCCCTGGATATAAGGAAATTTGGAAGTGAAATCCCAAATCTGGCCAGGGTGCCTGGAGAAGAAGGACAGTTCTTTTCCATAGGAAGGAAAGCATGGAGCCCCAGTGCTTCAACAGCAGAAGAGAAGAGACCCTCAGCATGTCAAGATCGGCTGGACCAGCCAGGCAGCCCATGGGAGGCCAAACCAGCCACACCTGTTCTGTGCTCCCTTGGTTTTGGGGGCCCCATAGTGTCACAATGGTGCCTTGGATCCGTGAGGTCCCACGGTGCCCTAATGGTGACTTGTTTCTATGGGGTCCAGCAGTGTCACAATGGCAAAGTCCTGCAGTATCACAATGGACCCTTGCTTTGATGGGGTCAAACAATGTCACAGTGGCCCCTAGGTTCCATAAGGCCCTGCAGTTTCACAATGGTCCCACTTATTCCATGAGGCCTTGCAGTGTCACAATGGTCTCCGTGGTTCCACAGGCCCCACAATGTCACGGGACTCCTCTGTTCCATGAGCCCTGCAATGTCACAATGGACCATTGCACCTGGGGGTTTGCAGTGTCACAATGGTCTCCTTTGGCTCCACAGTGTCACAATGGACCATTGATGACAGGAGGCTCTTCTGTGTCACCCTGGAGCTTTGGTTCCATGCAGCCCTGCAGTGTCACAATGAACCCTTGGTTGAATGGGGCTCCACAATGTCACAATGGTCCCAAGGTTCCATGCAGCCTTGTTGTGTCACAATGGTCTCCTTTGGTTCCCAGTGTCACAATGGACCCCTGATGACACGAGGTTCCACAATGTCACAATGGACCTTTGGTTCCATGCAGCCCTGCAGTGTCACAAAGGCATTTTGGTTTCATGAGGCCCCACAGTATCACAATGGTCCTCGTGGTTCTGTGGGGACCCCCAGGGCCACAATGGTCTCCATGATTCCATGGAGCCTCACAGTGTCACAATGGTCTCCTTGGTTCCACGAGGCTATAAATTGTCCTGATGCTGTCTCTATGGTTCCATGAGGCCTTGCAGTGTCACAATGGACCTTTGGCACCATTGTGAGACCATGGGGTCTCACAGTGTCACAATGGTCCCTTGGTCTCACAGGGCCCCACAGTGTCACAATGGTCCCTTGGTTCCATGGGCCCTGTGCTGCTGCATTCCCCCCCTGCCCTTCTCAGGCCACCCTGCCAGCTGAGAAATGCTCCTTGGGGCTCGGCCTTGGCCAACAGCCCCTGGGCTCAGCTCCTCTGCAGCTCATCACACTGTCTGCTCCAGGCACTGCTGCTGCCCAACCAGCTCCTGCTTTCTGTAGGAGCAGCCCTGGAAACTGTTTTTGTTCCCTCAGTGGCACAACATCCCTGTTCTCACACTGCCAAAGAAAGCTGTTGGTGCCCAGTGCGGCCAGGATGAACCATTGCTGGCACTGAAGCCCCTCTCTTGGGGCCCTGCAAACAGCGCTCCAAAAGGAGCCCTTGGAGCTCTCCTGGGCCAGCGACTCCCTCTGAGTGGGGCCTCTCCCAGCCGGGAACTCTCCCGTTTGCTGCACTGTGAGGGGGGCCGGGGCAGAGTGACCTCCCCAGTGACCTCACACAGCCCCTGTGATGTCATACAGGAACCTGTGATGTCACACAGCCTCCTGTGATATCAGACAGCAAGCTGTGATTTCACACAGCCCCTGTGATGTCACACTGACATCTCTGTGACCTCACACAGCCCCCCGGATGTCACACAGCCCCTGTGATATCACACAGCCATTATCTGCAACCTCACACAGCCCCCTGTGATGTCACAGATCTCTTTTGCAATGTCAGACACTCACCAGTGATGTCACAGCCCGCTTTGGCATGTCACATAGGACCCTTGTGATGTCACAGAGCCAACTCTTGGAAGCCACCCTGGAATGTCATGCAGCTGCACTGTGATGTCTCAGAAGACAGTGTGATGTGAGAAAGTCACCATATCATGTCACTGTGTGTTCTGTGATGACACAGCCAGCTCTATGATGTTACACAGCCAGGCAGTGATGTCACAACCCACTCTCTGATGTCACAGAGCCACCTTTTATGATGGCAGGATCTGCTCCATGGCCTCACACCCTACTCTATGATGTCACAGATAGCTGTGTGATGTCACAACACCCTCAGTGATGTCACAATCACTCTCTGATGCCACAAAACCCTCTCTGTGATGTCATACTGCCATTCTGTAATGTCACAGCAAACACTTTGACCTCACAGCCTGCTCTATAATGTCATACAGCCAAGGGGACCACAGTGACACTGTGAGGCTCCATGAAACCAATGGTCTGTTGTGACACTGTGAGGCCTTATGGAATCATGGAGACCATGGTGACACCAAAGGCCTCATTGAAACAAGGGGCCATTGTGACACTAGAAGGCCTCTTGGAAGCAAGGAATCATTGTGGTACCATGGAGCATTGGCAGGCCAAGGGGCAGTTGTCACACTGTGTGGCACCAAGGAGTCCATTGTGACACTACAGGGCCCCATGGAACTAAGGATTTGTGGAACAGTGCTGGAACACATGGAACCAAAGGGTCCATTGTGACACTGCAGGGCCTCATGGAATCCTGGAGGCTGTTATAACACTTTGGGGCCTCGTTGAATCAAGGGGTTCTGCAGGGCCTTATGGAACCAAGGAGCCCCTTCTGACACTGTGAGTCCCCATGGAACCAAGGTCCAGTGTGACGCCATGGAACCAAGGAGACTGTTATTGTCTGGTTTTGGCAGTACAAAAGCTCATGGAACAAAAAGTCCATTGTGACACTGTGGGGCCTCATAGAACCAAGGAGACTGATATGACACTTAGGGACCCACTGGAACCAAGGGGCCATTGTGACACCACAGGGCCTCATAGAACCAAGGAGCCATTGTAGCACAGCAGGGCCTCATGGAATCAAGAGGATCACAGTGACCCTGTGGGGCTCCACAAGGGGCCATGGGGTTCTATAAGGGGCTGTGGGGCTCCATGAGACCATGGAGCCATTTTGACTGTGGAACCAAGGATACCACTGTTACACTATGGGGCATCATGGAACCAAGGAGGCCATTGTGAACCAGTCAGGGAACCTGCTGAGACTATTGTGACACTTCAAGGGCCACTGTGGAGATGCAGGGCCTCGTGGAACCAATGAGACCATTGTGACATGGCACGGCCTCATGGGAGCAAGGGGTTGTTGTGACACTGTGGGGTCTTGCAGAGCTGAGGGGCCCTTGTGACCCTGTGTGGCACCATGGAAGCAAGGAGAGCACTGTGACACTGCAGGGCTCCGTGGAACTGAGAACTCGTGTGGCAGGGAGGAGCCCAATGGAACCAAGGGCCATTCCATACTTCAGGGCTTCACGGAACCAAGGTGCAATTGTGATACTGTGGAACCAAAAGAGACCATTGTGACACTGAGGGGCTTCATGGAACCAATGAGCCCATTCTGGCACTCTGAGTCCCCATGGAACCAAGGGGCCATTGTGATACCACAGGGCCTCATAGAACCAAGGCAACCACTGTGACACTGCAAGGTCTCATGGAAGCAAGGGGCCATTGTGTCACTGTGGGTCCCCATGGAAGCAAGGGACCATTGTGACACATCCAGGCCTGGTGGAACCAATAGGGCCATTGTGATCCTGGGGAACCCAATAGAACCCAAGGGGCCATTTTGAGACTCTGAGACCTCATGGAACCAATGGGCCATTGTGGCATTTGGCAATCCCATGGAAATAAGGAAACCATTTTGACACTGCAAGGCCTCATGGAAGCAAGGGGCCATTGTGCCACTGTGGAGCCAAGGAGACCATTGTTATATCACTGGGCCTCATGGAACCAAAGATCTGTTGTGATCCTACAGTGCCTCATGGAACCAAGGGGCCATTGTGATGCTGCAGGGCCCCAAGGATCCAAGAACATGGAACGGGTCTGTCTGGCTGGGCCTCCTGGGGGCTGCCTGACTGGTCCAGCTGACCTTGGCATGTTGAGGACCAATTCTCATCTGCCCCTGAAACCCTGGAGTTGTGTGCTTTCCTTCCTGTGGGAAAGAACTGTCCTTGTCCTCCAGGGGTTCATGGCTGAAATTGGCATCCCTCCTCCAAATCTGATTATATCCAAGGATTATTCCCATATGTCACCTGTCAGGACACACAGCTCCGGCTGGCCTCGGTTTTTTGGGGGCCAACTCTCATCTGCCTTCAAAAAAGAGGGCCTGTCCTTTTCTTCCCATGCAAAAAAAACATCTTTTATGTCCAGGCATCCATGGCCAAAACTGAGGATCTACCTCCAAAATTCCTTATATCCAAGGATGGCTCCCAGACAAAAGCTTCCAGGCCTGTCCAGGTTCCCTTGGCTTCCTCAGGGCCAGCTCTCATCATCCTTTGAAACACTGGGGCTCTGTACTTTCCTTCCTATGGAAAATAACTGTCTTTCTTGTCCAGATGCCCATAGACAAAAGTGTGGTTTGGCCTCCCAAATTCTGTCTATCCAAGGATTCTTCCCTGACAACAGGTCTGGCTTGCCTTGGCCTCCTTGGGGCACCTCTAATCAGCCTTTGAAACACTGGGATCCAACCTTCTTTCCAGGAACCCATGGCTGAAATGGAATCCCACCCCTAATACTCCCCAAATATCCAAGGGTTGCTTTCAGACTAAAGCTGCAAGGACAGGCAATTTGAGGTGTCATGGGACCAAGGGTCCATTGTGAAACTGCGAGACCCCATGGAGCCAAAGGTCCATTGTGACTTTGCAAGGCCTCATGGAATCATGGAGACACAATTAAGACACGTCACAGCCTCATGGAACCAAGGAGACCAATGTGACACTAACGGGACTCATGGAATCACGGAGACCATTGTGACACTGTGAGGCCTCATGAACCAGTGAGACCATTGTGACCCTGGGGGTCCCCACAGAACCAAGAGGGCCATTGTGATACTGTGGGGCCTCCTGAAACCAAGAGGCCTTTGTGACACTGCAGGGCTGCATGGAACCAAAGCTCCAGGGTGACATTGCAGGGCCTCCTGTCATCATTGGTCCATTGTGACACTGTGGAGCCAAAGGAGACCATTGTGACACTGCAAACCCCCAGGGTCCAAAGGTCCATTGTGACACTGCAAGGCCTCATGGAATAAGTGGGACCATTGTGACACTGCGGGGCCTTCTGGAACCTAGGGGCCATCGTGACACTGCTGGACCCCATGGGATCAAGCCACCATTATGGCACAGCGGGGCCCCATGGATCCAAGGCACCATTGTGGCACTGTAGGGCCCCACAAAACCAAGGGAACACAGAACAGATCTGGCTAGTTTGGCCTCCCAGGGGCTGCCTGACTGGTCCAGCTGACCCTGGCATGTTGAGGGTCTCTTCTCATCTGCTGCTGAAGCACTGGAGCTCTGTGCTTTTCTTCCTATGGAAAAGAACTCTCCTCCTCCTCCAGGCACCAGTGGCCAGAACTGGGATATCACCTCCAAATTTCCTTATTATAGTAGAGGAAATGTATTGTATTTGAATATCTGTATAGAGGCTTTGCCCCGGAAGGTCCCGGTTAGCCTTGATGGGCTGCAGCTGTGATGTCCTTGATTGGGCTGCAGCTGTGGCTAATGAAGATAACTGGGATAAAAGGGTGTGGGTTAGCAAGTCAGAGAGGGCCTTGGAGGAGTCCTGAAGTGAGAAAGAGCAAGATGCAGAAGAAGGTGTCTGTGCTGTGAAGATCTGCAGCCATAAGAACACACCAAGGAGGTATGGACTTTAGAAATTTGATAACAACAGTATGGAACTTCAGAAATAGAACCACAACACTTTATATCCAGTGATTGTTCCCATAGGAATATTGCCAGGACAAGTCTATTTTGCAGTGGTTTTACAAAGGTCACTTTGCATCTATCTCAAAAAACACTGGGGAAGGCTCTGTGATTTCCTTCCTATGGAAAAGAACTGTCCTGCTTCTCCAGGTGACCATGGCTGAGATTGGGGTTCCACCTCTAATATTCCCTATATCCAAAGTCTGGTCCCAGACAAAATCTGACATTCCTGACAAGTCTGGATGGCCTTGGCCTAGTGAGGCTCTCCAAACACTGGGGCTCTGTGCTTTCCTTCCTATGGAAAAGAACTGTCCTTCTCGGCTAGGTGCCCATGGCCAGAATTTGAGTTCCACCTCCAATATTGCCTGTTGTGATAAATTGGAGGAGATTGTTGGCTGGAAACATTTCATGCGTGGGGGAGGAAGGGGCAGGTCCAGCCTTGCCCTGCCCTGGAACCCCAGGCCTGCCCTGCCCTGGAACCCCAATCCCCCCAGAGCCTCTATCCCAGCCCAGCAGTGGCTGCCAGTCCCTGGCACAGCACAGGCAATGCTCCAGAGCCACCTCTGCAGCCCCAGCCCAGCCCCTGAGGGACCAAATGAGCCCAAGCCCCACCTGGGGGAAGGGCCCAGGGAGACCAAGGGGTATTGAAGGCTGACCACAAGGCAAGCACACATCTTGACCTTGCCTCCTCTTGGAATTTCCATCTGAACAGCGCTGGAATCCAGGAGTTGGTAGCTGTGTGTGCCTCTCTGCATCTTTTTTGTCTTTCTCTCTTTCTGCATCTTCTTCTGTTTCTGTGCTCCTGTAAATTCTTATTAACATTAAATTGAACAGGCTCAGAGTTTGTGAAGTTGAATGGGCCAAGTCAATGCTTTGAGAAGTGTTGTTGTGTTGATTGAATATCTGTCGTAGTTTGCCATAAGAAGAATTTTAAAAAGTAATACATAACTTTTTGTGTAATTGACAATCTGTTAAACCACTGAGATACTGAACACGCCTCTGTGAAACACAAATGTTAAAGACAAAAAAACCCAGGAACCTCCTCTTTCTTTTCCAGTCAACAAAGAAGTAGCAGGCCCCAGCCCCCATCTCAACCAAACCAAGCAACCCTGCCATGGGCTGAGCCCCTTCACCCCTCCCCAGGCTGCCCCCCCACCCCCATCAGCCCCATTCTGACCAAACCAAACCCCAACTACTCCCAAACAGGAAAACAAAAGAGGCTACAAGACCCCAACCAGAACAAAGCCAGCCACAGCTATTAAAATCTCACCATCAAGTCCCCTCTCCCCAACACAACTCAAACCAAAAAGCCCTACAACCTACCACCCATACAAAATAACTCTACAACTAAAATTAAACACAAAGAAAAACCCAAAACCAACCATAAAACCAATCCTAACACAACCCAACCACAACTTCCACCACAAGTTACTGGCAGGTCAGGTGTTAATCCTTTCAATACTTCATTGCTCCATCGAGTAAAAGAAAAAAACAAAATATAAGAATATAAATACACATAAAACCATTAAAGTCAGTAAATAAAAATCTAAATTCCTATTAAAAAAGAAGGAAAAAATCTTAATTTTAAAATTAAAATTCCCCTTATAAACTATAATGAAAAAACTCTTTTACTTTATAACACGTAAAACTATAAAAAAATAAAAGTATTCAAAATAATATCAAACAAAAACCTGCATACTAAAATAAACAACTTAAAAAAACCTGTAATTTCATAAAAAGTTTAAACAGAAAAAAAAAAAACAACTTAATCCACTACCCCCTAGAGAAGATCTCTATTCCCAGAGATAAAAATAGTTTGTAAAGTAAATAATAAAAACTTATACCTTTAAAGAATTCATCTTTAAAACAATACCCCATGAGTTGACATGGCCCATCAACAAGCTGTAAAACAGCTTGTAGCACAAAAACCAACTTCAGAAAAACAAAATTCCCCAGACAACTGTGATCCATGACAAAATTAAGAACCACAAATTCCTATTTTTTCCTCTTGTAAAAAAATCACCATGACCTTAACAAGAAAAACTTCTCTCCCTAAGTCAACTAAAAAAAGACTATTCTAGAAATAGTAAACTAACTAGAAATTTTAGATTTAGTTTCTTTACATTATCATAAAAAGAAAACATTGTAAAGAAAAAAGAAGTGTTCTAAAGAGTTTATTTTAATTCTTACTACTTTTTTTCTTTTAGTTACTTTTAAAAAAAATTTCCTTATCCCTTTTGGAATTTTAAGCCTACTTTACCTTTCTGCTAATCCTATCTCACAACAAAATAAATACATAAATACTTAACCGACACTAAAACCCATCACATTCATCACTACATTAATTAAGAAATCTCAATACTAGAAAAAATTTAAATTAACAAACCAAAACAAGTACAATGTCATAAAAAACCGTTTCCCAAAATTTCTCTGATTTTCTAAAGTCACCAGTAAAGACTGTTTAGTTCTTTTGAGCTCCCGACAATCTCTTGTTGGTATTTATCCAGGGAGCCCAACTGAAAGGACAACAACAATTGTAATTCCTTTTAAATGTCTCCTTGAGAGAGTTGTTTGGGGGATGGGGGTCAGGGCTTGTGTGTCCTGCTTGGCCCAGCCCAGGCAGGGCTTTCCCAGCCACATTCCACACTCCATTGCCCAGCTGGAGCCGCTGGTGCCTCTGAGTTGTGCTGCCCCAGCCCCAGGGATGCTCTCCTTGTCTGCCCATTCCCCCACGGTCTCTGGGCAGGGATGGCCTCACTGGGGGCTGCTGACATCCTCAGCAACTTGGAGGCTGCTGCTGAATTTCCCTGCTCCAGAGGATTGTTCAGCCTTCAGCTCTTCAGTGCAGGAATTCAGTGTCCCAGGGCTCATTAACATTCAGAACACCTGAACAAGCCAAGCCTCTGGGAATCATTTGATTTTAATTTTCAAATCCTTTGTGGTTAAGTAGATCTCAGTAGTGTATTCAAACTGAATACATGATATTTAAAAAGACAGCTAGAAAAGATTTTTCAGGTCCTGCTTAGTTTTGTTTTCCTGTTAATTCACTGATATGTGCAATCTCCAATTGATACTGAATCGAAGTACCTCCTCATGCAGTTTGAATGGATATGCAAATCAAGACCCTTCATGGCTGACAATCAATCAGACTCTGTCCCTACCCCCACCCCACCATTTCCCCCATCCAAGCCCTGGCACTCAGAGCAGCCTTGTGCAAATCTGAGCTCCCTCCAGCCCAGGCTGCACCTGCAGCTTTCAGCTCCTTGGCTCCAACTCCCACCTGCTTTCCTTGGAGAAGGAGCTGCCCAAGACACAGAGGGATGTTCATTTCTTGTCAGCCAACAAAGCCAAGGGAAGGCACAGCTCCACCAAATGCAAAAGTCGTTCCTCTGCTGGATATTAAATCCACTTTGCACTGCAGACAGTCTCAGAGCAATGGAAAACACCTTCTGTGCCCAGCACAGATCCCAAAGTCTCCCCAAACCCTCCCTGCCCCGATTCTGCCCAAATTTGCTCTTTGCACACACAAGTCATACGCTGAAGTCAGGAGCTCCCTCCATGCCCAGAGGGAGGAAAAGAGAGAAAGGGGATGAAGAGCTCTCCTGTGCAGAGCCAAGGTCCAAGTGCAGCCCCAGCAGTAGGAACCACAACTCGTCAGGTTTGTGTCCTTTGGGCTCAGGGCCTGGTGACACTCAGAGGCACAGAAAGGTTTCTTGCCAACAAACACAAGTTGAATATTTGAACAGTTTAATAACCATCACAGCTCTTCCCTCAGCTCTCTGTGATGTCCCAGCTGCATCTGACATGTCCCCCATCCCCAAGGGATTTCTGTACAGGAACAGTTTTAGACAAAGACATAAGAAATGGTAATTCTGTGATAGATAAAAACACAATTAAGATGTTGACTAGTGTGGTATTTATTTGAACTTCAGAAAGACTGGACAACTCCCTGATGCTCAAAGCACGAAACCAGTCAGTTGAGAGGCACTTGAATGACCAGAGAGCATCTGGAGGAGAAAATTTGGAAGGAATGGGAAGAATAAAGTTCCAGAGAGCCTAGTGAAGAGATGCCCTTAGACATGGCCATTTAAACAAGAGAGCTGCAAACACATGAAGGAAGAGCAAGAGGAAATATTAGACTGAATATTGGTGACACAAGTAGAGGGAAAGATCAGTATTTCTTCTTTTGCCATTATTAGAAGAATCCAGTAGATCCAGGAAATTCCTGTTCCTGATGGGAAAACATTGCCATTTCTTAAAAGGACACAAATGAGCCAGATAATAAAGATTTGCTTGTATCTTATGAAACTAACAGGTATTAACACCTGTGCCCCTTTCCAGGAAGACATCAGCTGTGTGCCCATGAACAGGCAGTGCCACTTGTGCCCTGAGGTGCCCAGCTGGGATTGGATCTCTCCCAGAGCACCTGAGGGAGAGCAGAGCACCTTGCAAGCTGCAGGTCCCTGACAGTCCCACAGGGCTCCTGTCCCATCAACATCTGCTCTGCTCCAGTCTGAAAGAGGGCCCAGCATGGTGCCGGGATCATCAGAGAGCTGAGGTGTGTGCTGGAATTCAATGCCCTCCCATCCTGCAGCAGCCCTGCATTTCCCTGCTGCAGCCTTGGTCTCCAGCCCAGCCATGGAGGCTCTTTGGGCTCTGGAGTGTTGCTGCAGCCCCCAAGGGCAGCTGAGCTCTGCCTTTGGCACAGTCAGGCCTGGCCAGCACAGGCCATGCTCAGCAATTGCTTGTGTGTGCCTGGCCTTGCTGTCAGCCCCGGCAGCGGCTGCGTGGCCCCTTTGTGGCCCTGTGCTGGCCCAGCCATGGTGGCCCAGCCCCTGTGCAGGCCCAGCCCAGGCCAGGAGCATTGCGGCTGGGAACGGCCCCTGTGCCGTGGTGCCCACAGCAGCCTTGGGGCTCTGTGCCCCATGGCCTCCCTGCTGGGCAGCCTCTGCCAGCTCCTGCAGAGCCCCTGGCCCCTGTGGGGCTGCACAGACAGCCCTGCCCCGGGCTCTGCCGGCCTCTGGGCCAGCAGAGAGGCAGCCAGGGCTGGCCATGGCCGGGAACAGGCCCTGAGCCCCGCAGGAGGATGGAGCTGGGCCACAGCCAAACTCAGCCCGGGCCAAAGCTGGGCTCAGCAGCCAGGGCTGCCAACACATGGGCACAGAGGCTGGCGCTGACAAATGTCCTGGGCCCCCTCCCTGCTCTGTCCCTGCCACCAAGGGCACAGAGCAGCCTCCTCTCTGGGCCACTTGCCTGTTTGCAATGCCTTGCACAGGCGCTGGCCCTGCCCCACAAGGCCTGGCCTGAGTCCTGCCCCTGCACGCTCAGCCAGGCTGAGATGGACACTGATGGTTTCTGGGCCAGGCTCTCTGAGCCCAGCCCAGCTCCCTGCAAGCTCTGCCAGCTGCCCTGAGCTCTGGGCAGTGCCAAGGGCCTCTCTGAGCCCAGCCCAACCCAGCCGGCTCTGGTCCCACAGCTCTGCTCAGGCCAGGCTGCTCTGGGCACTGGCCCCACGGCCTCAGCCCCTGCCAAGGGCACAGCAGCAGCTGCAGCTGCCACAGGACTCAGCCCCAGCCATGGGGGAAGGTGCTTGGCCAAGGCCAAAGGAGGCTCCCTGGCTGCCCTGCTCCCCTCAGGCTGAGGTGCTGAGAGCTCTGCAGCCCCTGCTGCCATCCCATCTGCCCAGGGCAGCACAAGAGCCCCAGCCTTGGGGCCCTCAAGAGCTGCTCCTGCTCCAGGCCCAGGGCCCATGCCAAAGCTGGGACAGCAGCCACAAAGCTGTGCCCATTTCTGTTCATTGCTGCTCTCATGGGGATGGATCCTCAGCCACTTGGAGCATACTCATGAATGTTACAAGTCTTGAGGCCTCTTCTTTCTTGTGCTTTTCAGTTCAGGAATTCAGCGAGAAAAGCTCACAAAAATTTGTTCAAAACACCTGAATGAAAAAAGCCCTTGGGAATAATTCAAATTTTCAATTATTCTGTGGCTAATTAGACAGATTTCAGAATTGTATTCAAATTTAATATACTGGTTTGAAAAAAATGCAGAGAGAACTGTTTTGACCTGTTTTTATTTCCTGTTTATTGATTGATTATCAGAAATATCCAATTGATATTGACCCCCAGCACCTCCTAATGCTGTCTGAACAGACATGAAAATCAAGACCCTTCATGGCTGACAATCAATAACACTTTGTCCCCACCCCATCCACACCATTTCCCTCATCCAACTCCTGGCACACCTATGGATCAGGAGTGGTGTGGCCAGCAGGAGCAGAGCAGGGATTCTTCCCCTGTGCTCTCACTGGTTGGGCAGCACCCTGAGTGGTGTTTGCAGTTCTGGGCCCCCCAATTTAGGAATGACATGGAGGGGCTGGAGCGTGTCCAGAGAAGGGCAACAAGGCTGGGGAGGGCTCTGGAGCACAAGTCCTGTGAGGAGCAGCAGAGGAAGCTGGGGTTATTTATCCTGGAGAAGAGGAGGCTGAGGGGAGACAAGGTGATGTCAGGGCACAGGTTGGACTTGATGATCTCCATGGCCTGTTGCACCCTTGCTGATACTGGGATTCTCTGAAACCACCCTTGGAGCAGGTGCAGGATGAGCCCTGGGCCTTCTCTTCAGCAGCTCCAGCAGCCCAGGTCCCTCAGCTTCTCCTGCCAGCCCCAAAGCCCATCCTGTCAGTCCTGCAGAGCCTCTGCAGCTCCTCCTCATTGCCCAGAACAGGGAGCCCTAGAGGCAGACACAGCAGCCCAGATGTGCCCCCCAGGCCTGGGGTGCCTCTGGCAAGGGAGCAGCACCAGGAACTGCAGGAGCCTGCAGACAATTCCTGCAGCACTTGTAGGATGATCCTGCTGCCCAAGGGACGTTCCCATGGGGGCAAGTCAGGAACTGCAATGGGGAGTGGGGCCAGAGAGGAAAGGGCAAACAGGGATGGGCTGTTTGCAGGGGAGGGAACAGGGATGGGCAATGGGAAGAAATTTGTAGCAGAAGAGCAAAGAAGGCAAAGGTGAAGCAAAGGAAATGGTCAGGGCAGTTTGGGGGTGGCTGCCAGGCAGCCCTGGCTCTGAGCAACAGCGTCTGCAGTGGCACAGGAAACTCCCAGCTGATGGGAACAAAATTTCTGGCTGAGTGCAGAGGCCAGGACAAAGTTGAGTGGTTTCCCTGGTGTCCCCCAGCCCTTGCTGGCCCCAGGGGCTGATGGCATTTGTGCTCCCTCAGGTTCATGTCCCCACAGCAACAGCATGGGGGTGCTGCCCCTGCTGTGTGCAATGCAAACGGGCTGCTGAGGCAGTGCTGCCGTGTCTGTGCCTGCAAGGATGGGGCACCTGTGTGAGCTGGGGCAGAGGCCAGGGCTGCAGAGGGGGGATGTTGTTGGCAGCTGAATGAGGACGCTCTGGGACGCTGCCCTGGGCTGTGCAGTGCACTGGGCATGGATCAGCCCCTGCTCTGCTGCTCCTTCCCGTCT
This sequence comes from Molothrus ater, assembly GCF_012460135.2. Classification (NCBI taxonomy): domain Eukaryota; kingdom Metazoa; phylum Chordata; class Aves; order Passeriformes; family Icteridae; genus Molothrus; species Molothrus ater. The sequence goes on along the minus strand of NW_023416837.1, from coordinate 26,693 downwards.
GCCCCAGGGCCCTTGCAGAGCCCCAGCCATGCTGTTTGCCCCCAGCCTGCCCACGGCCAGCCTGGGGCTGCTCACGGGGGTTTCTGTGCTGAGGATTGGCCTGGCCGTGTTCTTGAGAGAGCCTGGGCAAGGAGCCTGGAGCCCCCAGGGCCTGGCCTGAGGCATCAGCGCTGCCCCAGCAGTGCCCATGGCCTGTCCCTGCTGCAGCCGCGGCACTGCCACCCCCAGGGCTGTGCCCGGCCCCGAGAGCACTCAGGCCCTGCAGCAACACCAGGGCCACCAGGGCAGCGGGGCAGGGTCACGGCAGCAGCACTGGCAACACCAAGTGCTGCTGCTGCTGCTGGGCACAGCTGCTGGGCCAGCACTGATCTGCCCCAGCTCTGCACACAGACATTGCTGCTGCAGCTCCAGAGAAGGCAACACAAGGGCATCTCTGCAGAAAACTCTGCTGGAAGATCCTTTAGCTCCTTTAAAGCCACCAAGAGCAGACCCCCTCATTGACACAGTCTGTGGCCACAGGGAAGGTGGAGAGAAACAAAATGAGAAATGGCACAAAGAATGACATTTATTTGTGGACAATATGAAAAAAAGTAAAACAAAGAAAAGCAACCCCCAAAATAAAAACTACAAGAAGTATCAAAGATGACTTTTATTGCAAGTGATTTGCAGAAATTGGCCAGCAGTTTAATGTTTCCGAAACCATCCAGTCATCAGTCTCCACACTGCAGCCTTGAGCTCCTGGTTCCTCAGGCTGTAGATGAGGGAGTTCAAGGCTGGAGGCACCACCGAGTACAGAACTGACAGGGCCAGATCCAGGGACGGGGAGGAGATAGAGGGGGGCTTCAGGTGTGCAAACACTGCAGTCCTGATGAACAGAGAGGCCACGACCAGGTGAGGGAGGCAGGTGGAAAAGGCTTTGTGCCGTCCCTGCTCAGAGGGGATCCTCAGCACAGCCCGGAAGATCTGCACATAGGAGAAAACAATGAACACAAAACAACCAAGAGCTAAGCAGATGGAAAACACAAGAAATCCCAATTTCCTGAGGTTGGAGTGTGAGCATGAGAGCTTGAGGATCTGTGGGATTTCACAGAAGAACTGGCCCAGGGCATTGCCATGGCACAGGGGCAGGGAAAATGTATTGGCTGTGTGCATGAGAGCATTGAGAAAGGCACTGGCCCAGGCAGCTGCTGCCATGTGGGCACAAGCTCTGCTGCCCAGGAGGGTCCCGTAGTGCAGGGGTTTGCAGATGGACACGTAGCGGTCGTAGCACATGATGGTCAGGAGGAAATACTCTGCTGACAGGAAGAACACAAAGAAAAAGAGCTGAGCAGCACATCCAGAGTAGGAGATGTTGCTGGTGTCCCAGAGGGAATTGTGCATGGCTTTGGGCACAGTGGTGCAGATGGAGCCCAGGTCAGCGAGGGCCAGGTTGAGCAGGAAGAAGAACATGGGCATGTGCAGGTGGTGGCCGCAGGCTACGGCGCTGATGATGAGGCCGTTGCCCTGGAGGGCAGCCAGGGAGATGCCCAGCAAGAGGCAGAAGTGCAGGAGCTGCAGCTGCCGCGTGTCTGCCAATGCCAGCAGGAGGAAGTGCCTGATGCAGCTGCTGTTGGACATTTGATGTGCCTTGGCATGGGGATCTGTAAGAAAAGTAATCATGGAATAGTTGGATTTGGAGAGGACTTGAAATCTCCCAGCACAGGCTGGGGGCACTTTCCCCCCACTGCCTGCCCAGGGCTCTGCTGCCTGGAGCTGTCCCTGCCAGCAGCTGCTTCCCTGTGCCCAGGGCTGGGCCCTGCCAGTGCTGCCAGAGCCCAGCCCAGCCCTGGGGGCTCAGCTCTGCCCTGCAGAGCCCTCCCAGCTCTGGCACTGCCCAGGGGCAGCTCTGGCTCTGCAGGCTCTGAGGGCAACGTCAGAGTGATAGTGGAGCCCTGGAAAATGTTAAAAATAGTCTTTGAAAATATTGGGCTTTGTGTTTTCTCAGATCACTGCACCTGCGTAAGCAGTATGATAAAAGATATAATTGTTAGATGTGATGATTGTTTAGTAATTAAATATAATTATTATATAACCCAAGGAAGAATTATGGGAAACTATGTTGGAAATTTAAAGGGAGCTATGTTTAGCTGAAATCTGTGTATACAATAGATGAATCTAAGTTTCATAATTAACATGAAATTTAAGTAATGATAGAGTATAAAACACGTTCACCTCGAATGTATGGTCGGAATCATATTTGGTTGGAAACTACCCCGATTCCCAGAGCTCTTGAATAAAAAGCACCGCATATAATCGCTTCTGTGATTATGTGTTTTTGAATGCTAACAAGAGCAACCCTGAGGAGGCTGGAAAAGCAGCACTGATGCTGCCTCTAAGGGGCTCTGTGCTGATTTCTGTAACTGCCTGGTTTGTAAACATCTGAGAGGATTGTTTTTTTTAAACCTGAACTGAGAGATAAATATCTATGTGCAATTTCCTATCAAGAAAACCCAGAAAAATAGATTTAAAAACCATGATTTCCCCTTTCATCCAGTCCCTGCATTGCTGTGGTCCCTGTATAACTTACTTGGAAATGTTCTGCAGTTCAATGCCATGCTGGGAGCAGCCCTGAACAATGCAGCATCCTCCCCACACAAGGAGAACACTCCCTAGCCTCACCAGCTGTCTCCTGCCACCCAGATCTTGTCCCCCAGTGCTGGGAGCAGCTGCCAGAGCTGGCTGAGAGCTGTCCCTGGCAGGCAGCAGAGTCCCTGCCCCAGCACAGCGCCCTGGGCTGCAGGACCCTGCTCTGCAGGACAGCCCTGGGCACCCCTGGCTGCTCTGCACAAGAGACAATCAGAGAATGTACTCACAGGCTCTGCAGGCATTGGCATGTTCCAGCTGCAGGAGATGGCTCCAGGAGCTGCAGCTGCACTGTCCTGCAGCCAGAGGTTCCTGTGCCAAGGACTGGCAGTGATTGTGCCCCAGGCACTTCTCAGCCCCTTCCCAGCCCTGACTGATTGAAGCGCTCTGTGCCTCTGTGCTGTGCCCGCGCTGGCTGCAGGCAGTGCCCCAGCCCTGCTGGGCTGGCAGAAGAGCTGCTCATCAAGAGAAATGTGCTTTTGAAGCTCTTCTTGGTGAGCAGGAGCTGCCTCTGGGCCAGGAGCCCAGCCCAGCTCAGCAGCACAGACACAGCACAAGGACTTTAATCAGCCTCTGGGGCTTTGTGCTCAGGCCCTGAATATCAGTCCCTGAGAGGGAGCTGAAGAAACCTCTCCAGAACTCCAAGGCAGAATCACACTCCAAACTTTCTTGGACTTTTAATGGGTCCCAGAGAGGGACACGACTGAGCAAGTGTCCCCAGGCCCCAGGCAGAGCAGAGAACTGCAGGCAGTGATGACAGGTGGGGACAAAGAGAAGCCAAGTCTTGGTGCCCTGGGGCACAGCAGGGTCTGTGCCAGCAAGGGCTGGGAGGAGACACCTTGTGCTGAGGCCCTGGGGCCTCCTGGCACAGCCCCAGCCAGGCTGGGCACTGTCAGCCCCTTGTCCTGCCCTCAGCATCCCCCCCTAGCCCACATCCCAGTGGCCTCAAGGATCTGCTGCAAGGAGTCCCTGGGGAGCCTTGCTCAGCAATGGCCCTGGGGGCTCCTTCATGCTCCCTGCAGGGACTGCAGCTTTTTCAAAGGACTTTGGCTTTGGCTTTGGCTTTTGCCTTGGAGTCTCTGAGAGGTTTGTGCAGTCATGGCCTCCAATTATCTGCTGTAATTAGTCCCTGGAGAGGTTTTGTCAATAACAACACTCAGTGGGGCTCATTAATACTTCAAGGTACTTCAGTTATTTTAAGGTACTTGGTGTTTCCCTTTTGATCCAGACTCTGTGAGAGGTTTGTGCAATCATGGCCCCAATTATCTGCTTTAACGAGTCCCTGGAGAGCTTTGTACTGACACTCAGTGGGGCTCATTAATGCCTTGAGATACTCAAGGTTTTTAAGGTGCTTTTCGGATTTAAGAATACTTTTAGGTACTTTTAAGGATTTTCCTTCCCACACTGAGTCTCTGAGAGGTTTTCGTGCCATCCTGGCCTCCAATTCTCTCCTCCATGGAGTCCATGAGGATCCTGTGTTGGGTATCTTCCCCCTTTGTTGTTTTACAACAAAGATGGAACTGAAAGAGTTTTCTTAGACTTTCTAAAAGCATTCAAACAAATATGAGACAATTAGCAATGCAACGACAACCACTAAGACAATTAATAGTCTCGTTTTAGTAGACATCATCCAAACCTTTAGTTCCTTGGTTTGGAAGAGTTTATTGAACCAGTCTTTGTTTTCCACTTGAAGCTTCTTGAACCCTTCCTTCAGTCCCTGAATGCTCTTGTGGATTGACTCGCTGTGGCTGGAGAGGTTCATGCAGCACATGCCCTCAGAGTCTACACAGCCATGTCAATGTGCCCAGAGTAAAAACTCTATCGCTGTTCTGCAAGGTGGCATGTCTGATGGTCTCTATGTCTGAGAGCAGGCCACTCAATGTGAGGGAGGCAGCATTGGTTTGCTTACTTAACAGGCACCCAGGATGGTCTAATTGTTCTAAAGCTTTAGCTGCAGCCACCCAAGGGAGTCCAAATTGGGGGTGCTACCATCTGACACCTGGATTAAAGCTTTCAAAGCCATCTCTTTGATATCATCCAATACTTCTCTGGGGATACCTGCTGCTTGATCCTCTGGCAGGCTGTGTTGTCCTTCCCCAGCTAGATGGTTGATTGTCAATTCTGCCCTTGCCTCATTATTAGCATAGTCTGCTATGAATTGATTTAGTAAACACTTCCATCCCCCTTCCCACAGGGTGTATTCTGTAGGTGACAACAACATGGTCATAATATATTTTAAATCATAGGGGGTAAGAGATGTGCTGTAAACATGGCCCTCATTAGGCCATTAAAGCAAGTTAAGTCCTTCCTATGGACTTTAGCTGCCCTACACAGATCCTTGATTTCCCCATAAAGCAATGGCTGACACCTGGGATTCTGCCCCCTTCTTTCCTAACATCCCAGGGCAATGAGGAGTTTTGAGGTTGTTTGCCAGTCTCCTTCCTTAACTGGAGGCATGGCCCAGGGTGGAGAGGATGATTGACAGTGGGGGCGTGACCCGCAGTTGTGGGAGTGGAGTCTGAAGGTTCGTTCAGGGTGGAAGAGAAGGCTGTGGTAGCAGGAAGTGGAGGAGCCAAGATGGAGGGAGGGTGGTCGGGCTTCTGTGCCACATTCGGGCTCCTTCCATCTTGAGTCTCCAGGGCATGATGCTCCAAGACAGCGTGGCCATTGCCATCTTGGACCATCGTGGAAGGTCTGAGAAAGGCAGGTTTGAGGGGAGGTCCCATGTTAGCAGTGACCAATGGATTGAGTTTTCAGCACACTGCTTGCTGGTGAAGGGTCTCAAGGATGGTGTGGAAGATGGGGAGCATGCAGGGTGCCACGGGGTCCATTTTAATCAAAAGGTTGTACAATTTAACTCCCACTGAGTCCCAAACTTCAGTGGTATGGATTTCATCAGCAGAGGCATCTGGAAAATTTTTACTGATCCACCTCATGATTGATTTTAATTCGTTCTTTGAAAATATTTTGTCTTGATCAGTGAGAATTAACTTAAAGCATCCATATGCACTCCTTTCTACTTTGGACATCTGGCTGCCCATTTTTCTCTTTCTCCGTCTTAGGGGGAACAGCCACCAGAACACATCAAATCGATAATGGGACTTGGGTTCATATTGCAAAAACACAGTGGCAAAATGGGCAATAAATGTCTTGCATTTCCCCAAACCCACCTGCAATCCTATGCAGGTGAAACTATTGTTGTCCCTTCTGATCCTGTGCAAGGTCCTTTGAAGCAACGATGAATCCGCTTGGCCTGGCACTATAGTAGAGGAAATGTATTGTACTTGAATATCTGTATGGAGGCTTTGCCCCGGGAGGTCCCGGCTGTCCTTGATGGGCTGCAGCTGCGATGTCCTTCATTGGGCTGCAGCTGTGACCAGTGAGGATAACTGGGATAAAAGGGGGCAGGTTAGCCAGTCAAGGAGAGCCTTGGAGGAGCCCTAATCTAAGAGAGAACAACATGCAGAAGAAGGACTCTGTGCTGTGAATATCTGCAGCCATAAGAACACGCCAAGGAAGTATGGACTTTAGAAATCTGATAACAACAGTATGGGACTCCAGAAAAAGAACACCAACAATGGGTAATCCCGACGTGATAGTTGGTAGAAGATGAGACAGCCAAGAGCTGCAGATAGTTGTCAGAAGATAAGACAGCCAAGAGCTGCGAGAGAACATAGCCTTTGGGTCAAGGACCTGTGAAAGAGTATGGCCTTTGAGCAAAGAGCTATGTGTGTTGTACGTGGCCTTTGAGTCATGAAGAAATGTATATATTGTACTTGAAGTATTGTATATAAAACCTGGTTCTGTAAGTAAAAGAAAAGGGGGAAATATAGTAGAGGAAATGTATTGTACTTGAATATCTGTATAGAGGCTTTGCCCCTGGAGGTCCAGGTTGTCCTTGATGGGCTGCAGCTGTGATGTCCTTTGTTGGGCTGCAGCTGTGACCAATGAAGATAACTGGGATAAAAGAGGGCAGGTTAGCCAGTCTGGGAGAGCCTTGAAGGAGCCCTAATCTAAGAGAGAACAACATGCAGAAGAAGAAGGAGTCCGTGCTGTGAAGATCTGCAGCCATAAGAACACGCCAAGGAGGTATGGACTTTAGAAATCTGATAACAGCAGTATGGGACTCCAGAAATAGAACAACAACACGGCACAATCCAAAATCCTGGGGAGCGCTGGCCTATCCATCAGCTAACCCCAGCTGACGTGACTGACACAGGGAGCCCTGAGCGTCATGGTCCCTGTTTGGGCACCAAAGGTCACAGTGAAGGTGGCTGCGACAAACCTCTCTGGTTCCCTGACTTCAGGGCAAGGGTTGCGGAAATGAAAAGGAGCAGGATCAATGAGGTTGTTTAAAAGGAACTTAATTAACAGGGTGAAAAACAATAAACATGGAGAAGTTGAGCACAGTATGAGGGGCAGGATCCAAAGACCCAAAACAAAGGGGAGCAACAACATAGACACTTGGGGGTAGAACACCCTAGAACAATAACCATATAGGAGAAAGAAGTAACCAATAGGGGAATAGAACCTAGACAAGTTAGCATAACAACACTAAAGGTTTTTTGGAGAACTTTCAAGTTCACCTTAATTTAAACAAATGACTCCCAAGGCTTGAAACTAATGCCCAATTCTTTTGGGGTAAAATCTGTCGGACTCTGAGTTGCAGCCAGGCTAACTCCCACACTGCTGCTTTGCACTGGCTCCTTGGGACCATGTGGCCCAACAGAGCCACAATGATGTCCTGGGTTCCACGGGGCTCCACAATGTCACAATGGTGCCTTGGATCCATGGCGCTCTGCAGTGTCACAATGGCCCCTTCATTTCACAAGGCTCCCAAAGGTCACATTGGTCTCCATAGGAAGGAAACCACGGAGCCCCCATGTTTCAGGAGCTGATGAACAGCAACCACCAGAGGCCAAGGCAAGCCTGACCTGTCTGTCCTGGCAGGTTTGCTTGGAGCAACCCTTGGATATTTGAAATTATGAATGTGGAGTCCTAATTTCAGACATTTGGGCCTGCAGAAGGATGATTATTTCCATACAAAGAAAAGCACAGAGCCCTTTCCAGTGTTTAGAAAACAGGTGAGTTCTGGCACTCAGGAGTTAAAGACCAGCCAGACCTGTCTGTCCTGGCAGCTTTTGACTGGCAGAAATCCTTGGAGACACAGAAATTTGGAGGTGGAATTCTAAATTTTGGCCATGGATGCCTGGAAAAGATGGACAGTTCTTTTCCATAAAAAGAAGGAAAGCCCAGAGCCCCAGTATTTCAGGAACTGATGGGAGTGGCCTTCCACATTCCAAGATCAGCCAGACCTGTCAGGTGACCCCTGGGAGGCCAAGGCAGCCACACCTATTTCATGTTCCCTTGGCTCCACAGGGCCCTGCAGTGTCACAATGGCTCCTTGCTTCCATGAGGCCTTGCAGTGTCACAATGGTTCTCTGGCTTCCATGATGCCCTCAGGTGTCATAATGGCTCCTTGGTTACACAAGTCCTTAAGGATCTTAATGGTCTCCATGGTTCCACAAGGCCCCACAGTGTCACAATGGCCTTTGGGTTCCATGAAGCCTGGCTGTGTCCAATGGCATCTTGGTTCCATTGGGGCCCAGTAGTGCAACAATGATTCCCTTGGTTCCACAAGTTCCCATAGTGTCACAATGGCCCCTTCCTTCCATGGGGCCCCACAGTGTCACAGTGGTCTCCATGATTCCATGAGGCCTTGCAGTGCCACAATGCTCTCCATGGATCCACGGTGCCCTGCAGGATCACAATGGCCCTTTGGCTCCACGAGGCCCTGAAATGCAGCAATGGCCTCTTGGTTCCACAAAGCCCTGCTGCTTCACACTGGCCCCTTGGGACCATGCGGCCCAACAGAGCCACAAAGATGTCCTTGGTTCCACGAGGCCCCACAGTGTCACAGTGGCCCCTTGGATCCATGGTACCCTGCAGGGTCACAATGTTCCCCTTGGTTCCACAAGTTCCTACAGTGTAACAGGTTCCACAAGAGCCTGCAGTGTCACCATGGCCCATTGGTTCCACAATGCCCCGCAGTGTCACAATGGTCTCCATAGGAAGGAAACAAGTGAGCCCCAGTGGGGCAGGGGCAGATGAGAGGCAGTCACCAGAGGCCAAGGCTGGCCAGACTTGACTGTATGGACAGATTTTGTCTGGGAGTAACCCTTGGATATAGAGAATTTTAGATGCAGAATCCCAATTTTGGCCATGGGTGCTTAGACAAGAAAGACAGTTCTTTCCCATGGGAATAAAAGCCCCAGTGCTTCACGGTCAGATGGGAAGTGGCCCTTGACATGCCAAATTCAGTGGGACCTGTCAGACAGCCCCCAGGAGGCCAAACCAGGCAGACCTGTCCCATGTCGGGCCAGGGCCGGGTCAGGCTTTGGTTTGTGGTGGGACAGAGCCCCGCCCCCAACCCTGGCCTGGCACAGCTGTCAATCACACAGCAGGGGCGGTACTAACCCAGCTCTGATTGGCCCAGCTGTCAATCAATCAATCACACACAAGCAGCTGGTGCTACCCTGGCTCTGATTGGACAAGCAACTGGCAGTCCCACCGCAGGGGCGGGGCCATGAAGTCCCAGGGCGTTAAAAGCCGGAGCATGAGGCCAGCGCAGGGTCTGGATCCTGCTTTCTCCTGGTGTTTCTTTTCTTGTCATGCTGGAACCTGAGCAGTTGGTACCCATCTGTGTGTCTTTCTCTGGATCTTCTGTCTTTCTGTTGTTCTCTATTTCATCTCCTTCTAATCCTACTTACCTGGAACATTTTTGGATAACTTAAAATCTTTAAAGTTTTTTAGGTTTAATGTGTGGGAATCCAGGTTACAAGGAATATTTCTCTGTCTGCTCTGAGGAATCCTGACCCCCAGAGAAACACTGCCTTGAACCTTCACCAATGGAGAGGACTTCCAAGACTTTGAGACAGATTAGAATTTACCAAAATGTGAAATAGATTAGAGGCTAGTATAGCATGTCACTTGGGTGAGAAATTTAGGTTTTGAGATTTTTAGTATGGTGTAGATAGGAAGCAAGATGGAGGAATTGGGGTGTAGTCCCTGTCTTCTTCTTCTTCTAGTCCATTTTCTGCAGTGTTGGTGGCACAGGGTGATTGGTCAAGGAAAGCAGAGTGCAGAGGTTATGTGGACAGTCAAGGGGAGAGGTATGGGCAGATAAGTGGAAATAATGTAGGTTTTAAGAGTTAATTGGATGAGACAACCTTAAAAGACCTTGAAACCGTACATTTTGGGGCCATTTTGCGGTGCTTTTCCAGTGTGCTGAGCCTGGTGTGGACAGCAATGCAAAACTTTAGATAAGATAACCATAAACAAGAAGCTGAAGACCAAAAAAGTCCCATGCATCTCCTTTTACATGGCACAGAACTGCTACAGAGGGTTTACCCCATCAAGGGTGCCCCAAGAAAGGCCCAACATAAAACAAACGTCAATAACTGGTGCCCCGACAATGTTTGAAATAAGTTGGCTTTTTTCCATAAAGTTGTTTACTGAAGGGTGTTGTCTTAATTGGCCAATCATGTGAAATGTGTTGATTAAATGGCCAATGAGGTCCACCTGTAGAAAACCAAGATATAAAAGAAGAGCATTGAAAAAACAGGTGGCTTTTAGCCTTCTGATCTGAGTTGGTGTCATCTCTGATTCAGTGCTGAGATTTGGGGATCTCTGGGGGCTATTGGGTATCCTTTCTGCACCTCGAGACCCAACAGGAGTTTCTCTAATAAACTTTGCCTGAAGCTCTCACTGTGCCCATGACAGGAATCCCTGTGAGTGTCTGGGACATCCCAGCTCTTTGGCAGCCTGGGGACTCCTGGGATGTCACCGTGGAGCCCCCGTGAGTGCCTGTGACAGATGAGTGACTTTGCAGCCCAAGGTGTCCTGGGATGTCACCATGGAATGGCTGTGACTGCCTCTGACCACAGGGCTCTTTACCATTCCCAGAAAAGCCTGGGAGGTCTCCATGGAGCCCCTGTCTGTGCCTGTGACATTCCAGCTGTGGAACAGCCTGGAGACTCTTGGAAAGATCCCATGGAACCCTTCTGAGGGCCTGTGACAAATCTGATCCTGAGCAGGCAACCATCCCCAGCCCCCTGTTGTTATGGTCAGTTTCCATGGCAACCATCCCCAGGCCCGTGATGCTATGGTCAGTTTCCATGGCAACCATCACCAGCCCTTGTTGCTATGGTCAATTTCCATGGCAACCATCACCAGCCCCTGTTGCTTTGCTCAGTGCCTTGGCAGCTCCATGGAGACCCCATGCCAGGGGTGGTTGCCATGGACACCAGCTCAGGCCTGCAGCCAGAGCCCGTTGCCATGGCAACCATGGGCAGCCCCATCCCAAGGCTGATGGGATCCCAGAAGCACAGAATTGGCTGAGCTGGGAGGCACCCATCAGGATCCTCCAGTCCAACTGCTGGCCCTGCACAGGACACCCCAACAATGCCAGCCTGGGCCTGGCAGCGCTGGCCAAACGCTGCTGCAGCTCAAAGAGCCCTGGAGCTGGGACCCTTCCCTGGGGAGCCTGGCCAGGGCCCCAGCAGCCGCTGGGCAAAAACCTTTTCCTGACATCCAACCTGAGCCTGCCCCGACTCAGCTGCAGCCGCTCCCTCCACTCCTGTCCCTGGGCACCAGAGGGAAGAGGTTCCCACAGCCCCAGCCAGGGACCCGCTCCCAAGGCTGCTGCCATGGCCACCAGGGCTGGCACCAGCTGGGATGCTCGGTTTCCACGGGCCGGACTTCAGGAATGGCATTCCCCAATTTCCTGCTCCCACTAAAACCACGCTGCCCTCGCTGCCCTCCCGCCTCCCATGGAAAGCACAAAAGGCAAAGATCCCGGGCTGGGATAAGAACAATTTATTGGGAACAGCAACAAGATAAGGAACAGGCAGAAATAAAAGCAATATTGTCAATAGAAAGAATAAGAAAAACTATTGACAGGGAAAACTACAACATCAACAACTGTCTCTTCCTGGCCACGTTTTTCATCCTGTCTGGAAAGGACACCCTTCTCCTCAGGGAGAGAGAGTCCCTTTCCTGCCCCTGGCAATGACCTGAGGTGGGAGTGTATTAAATATTAGACCCCGAAGTTTCCGGGTGTGGTGGTGCCTGGCTTCATCTAGCTCTCGCCGCTGGACCAAAGGCTGCAGCTGTGGTGTTTTCACCCCAGAGATACCTTTGGCTGGCTGGGTGCTGCAGCTAGGCACTCAGAACAAATCCAGGCAAAGTAGGAACTCAGTTTACCTTTGGTGGAAAAGGTTCAAGCAGCAGTGAAGAGAAAAGGAGCAGGTTCTGTCATAGAGTCTTAGTCCAGAGTTTTATTGCAGCATGGTAGACCTCTAAATGTGGTAACAGCTCACAGACAGACACCTGGCCGCATGGTCTCATGTCCTTTTTAGCCCTGGGGACAGGGGGAGGGGAGGGACAGGTGAGGGCCAACCAGGTGTGAGGAGGGGAGGGCTCCCAGGATACAGACACTTGGACAAGCCAATGAGACCAACCTGAGGAGCATCTGCCAACCACACGATGCCCTGCTGGAATGTTAAGATTGATGGACAGCTCTTAGGCAGGAGGGCAAAATGGGGAGGGGGAAAGGTTTGCACACCTGAGGGGGCTGGGACGGGTCAAACCGCACTGCAACATCTCCCCCTAGTTTTGTTTAAAAAGAAGAGGACTGGGTTTGTGGTGCAGAATACTTGCCAAACCATGGTTGGTAAATCGTTTCCTCCTCTACAGGAGGTTCAGTGCTTTCCACCGAGGGTTCCATGTCATCCATTGGAGCACTAAGGGCTTCCAAATGGTAAACTTCAGGAGGGGGAGATGAGCTTGAAATCAACTTGTGAAGCATGTGTTTGACTAGTCCAAAAACAATGCTAACAACTACAACAATAATATAAACTGTACTAAAATTACAGTTTTCAGAATAGATCCCACCCAGCCCGAGAGTCCCCAGCCTTTGAACAGTCCACTCAGCCAATCATCAGTTTCTCTCTTGATGTCCGAGGGCTTTTGCCAAGGTAGTCCGTACGTGCTTTGGGCTGAGGGACTATCCAGGAGATCGCTGGTGGGAAGATCACGAGTAGGACAAGGAGCAGGCTTGGTCTCATGGCATCTTGAGGCTACACACGACCCATGGGATCTAAACTGGGACAAGGAAACTTAAGACAAACATATATTACAAACTATTCCAGAAAGGAGGCTTAAATGGAATTTCCTCCAGAGAGCGCGTGCGGTGTTTCCTTCTCCAGGCAGCATTGGCAACCTGGGGCGCTTCTGTTGATTTCTCTGAGACCTTGGGAACATAGGGCCTTACCCATTTGGAAGGAACCCACTTTAACCCAGAGCGGGTGGACACACAGGCGTATCCACGTCCCCAAGTAACCAATTTGTAAGGTCCCACCGTTTTCCAAATCTCAGGGTCCTTTAGTCCTTTACTAAAACCGGAGGCTTTTCTTTCAACATTGTATGACTGCTCCCCCCAAAGTGGCGCAGGATGGGCGGGTTCAGGCTGTCAAAGGAACAAATCAGAAAATTTATTGTGAACAGTGCCCTGGACAACCGGATGTGGGGGGGTTCTACCTTCAGAACCTGTTGCTGCTGGTCCAGGACTCTTTTAATATTGCAGTGAGTCCTTTCTACAATGGCTTGATCTGTAGGGGAGTAGGGGATGCCAGTTTTGTGCTCTACTCTCCATTGCTGCAGGAAGCTCTTGAAATCCTTGGATTTATAGGCAGGCCCATTATCAGTTTTCAACTCCTTGGGGATGCCCATGAAAGAAAAAGCCTGTAAGAGGTGCTTAATGGCATCATTAGATGACTCTCCTGTGTGGGCAGAGGCATAGACTGCTCCAGAAAAGGTATCTACACTAACATGAACATATTTCTGCCGTCCAAATGACTGTATGTGTGTGGCATCTGTTTGCCACAGTTCACAACTGTTCAACCCCCTAGGGTTTGCTCCCGTACTCACTGTAGGGAGCGCATGTTGTTGGCAATTTGGGCATGTGGCCATAATCGCTTTGGCCTGTTCTCGAGTGATGTGAAACTGACGAACTAGGCCAGGTGCATTTTGGTGGAAAAGCTGGTGGCTGATTTTTGCCTGTTCATAAACATTTGGGAGAGTGGCCATCACTGCAGGTGCAGCAAGAGCATCTGCCCTTCTGTTGCCTTCAGCGATAAACCCTGGCAAGTCGGTGTGTGACCTGACGTGCATCACATAAAATGGTTGCTCCAGGTGGGTGACTAACTTTACAAGTTTTGAGAGCAATTTGAAAAATGCAATGTTAGACACTTCTTGCAGTATTGCTTGATCTGCCCTGGACACTACTCCTGCCACATATGCAGAATCCGTTGTCAGATTGAATGGTTCTGAGAACCTTTCAAAAGCCCTAACAACAGCAGCCAATTCAGCAACCTGAGGTGAACCTTCCACCTCAGCAATGTCCATCTCCCACTGCTGGGTTTGAGGATCCTTCCAAGTCATAACGGACTTGTGGGACCTCCCGGACGCATCTGTAAAGACAGTCAGAGCCTTTTTTAAAGGTCTCCTACTCAGAGCACTTCTCAATTTCAGAATAAATTGAACATCTTGTTCGAACATTTTGTGGGCAGGCCGGTGGACAGAAATTTGTCCTGAGTAGGAATCCAGAGCAAACTGCAACACTTCATTTTCTCGAAACAATTGTTCTAATATTTGCATAGAATTTTGACCCGATTTTAACTCAATTGGAATGTGAATGCACTCAAAGTCACATCCTGCTAACTCCCTGATCCGGGTTCTTGCTTTCCGGATCAGTTCTGCTACCAGCTCCTGAGGCTTTGTCATTCTCTTGGACCTTTTGTGACTGAGGAAAACCCATTCTATGATCAAGAGAGGGTCCCTCTTGTCCTGGCCCTTTTTAGGTGTGCCCTTTACCTTAGGAGTTTGTTTTTCCTCCCACTGGAAAATGATTCCATGGAGGTATGGTGACTTACCTAAGATGATAAATTTGAATGGCAGGTCAGGCCGGCATCGGTTGGCCTGTCTTGTGGACATTGCAATCTGAACCTTTTCTAGAGCTTTCCGTGCCTCTGGGGTAATAGACCTAGGAGCACCTGGGTCCTCTCCCCCTTTCAATAAATTGAAAAGAGGGGCAAGGTCTTCATTAGTCAGACCGAGCCATGGCCTTACCCAATTCAAAGACCCGCACAACTTGTGGACATCTGCAAGAGTCTTGATCCTTGGATTGATTTCTAGTTTTTGAGGAACAATGCTCCTATTTCCAATTTCTAGGCCCAAATATTTCCAAGGTGGCATCTTTTGAATTTTCTTTTCCTGGAGCTCGAACCCTGCAACAATCAATGCATCGATCGTTAGGTCAAGCGCATGTGTGAGTAGATCATCATTGGGGGCACACACAAGGATATCATCCATATAATGATAGATGATGGCCTTTTCTGCAGCTGCATGCACTGGGGAAAGCAGGGAAGAGACATACCACTGGCAGATCGCTGGGGAAACCTTCAGGCCCTGAGGGAGAACTGTCCAATGGTACCTTTTCATAGGGGCTTCCATGTTGATGGTGGGGACCGAGAATGCGAAACGCGGTGCATCGTCAGGGTGTAGGGGAATATGGAAAAAACAATCTTTTATATCAATAACAGCTAATTTCCAATCCTGGGGAAGCATTGCTGGGGATGGCATACCAGGTTGGGGAGAGCTCATATCTTCAATGACATTATTAATTTGTCAGAGGTTGTGGAGGAGCCGCCATCTCTTTTTGTCAGCTTTCTGAATGACAAACACTGGAGAGTTCCACGGGAATGTGGTCTCCACAATGTGACCCTTTTTCAGCTGCTCTTCCACTAGCTCCTCAAGCGCCTTCATTTTTTGTTTACTGAGCAGCCACTGTTTCACCTCAACTGGTTTGTCTGTTTTCCACTTTAGTTTTTGGGTGGGGCACTCTTGTTCAATGACTGCTGTACAAAAATCTTGTGGGGAGTCTGGGATATCAATTGTGACACCCCACTGGGCCATCAAATCTCTCCCTAACAAAGGTTCTAAATAATCTAACACAAATGGAGGGATATTTGCTAATTGTCCATTTGGTCCTTCTATTTGGATGATGCTTTTGGATTGTCTTGCCAATTGCAGGCCTCCTACACCTTGAACATGACCAGCAATGTTTTGCAAAGGCCAATGTGCAGGCCAGTCTTTTACTGGGATCACTGTGCAGTCTGCACCCGTGTCTACAAGCATCTCAATGCGTTTTGACTCTCCACCCGCACTGACATTACACCATAATTTGGGTTTGTCTCTCCCAATAACTTGTACCCGGGCGACTGTGGGCCCTTGTTTTTAGGTGCCTTCAGGCAAAAACGGCACAGGGATAGCTTGGGCAACAATTTGACCTTTGGGAAGAAACAGGGGTGGGTGGAAACAGTGCAGCCCGAGAACGAATTGCTCAGGATCTGATGCTGTCATTCCTGGAGCAATTTCAATCTCACGTGGTGTGTGTTTGGTGTCCCCAATGACGATGTACTTACAACGAATACGGTGCCAAGTACCCTTCTGATCTGGATTGACAGGGACAAAATGCCAGTCCATGTCTTTCAGGTGGAGTGATTCAGTCAGCTGCAACCTGTAAGGCTCATTTGACAGAAGACGTGGTTAACATAGGTTCACTTAAATTATAACAAAGGTTATTTTTTTTAATTTTTAACCATGGACCAGCAGATGTGGGCTTTGAAGCATCTGCTTCACTTACAGAAACAGTAACATTACCGCGCACTTGGTTTGTTTTGGTTCCCTTATTCCCTTGGCCTGCTCTTTTTGTGTCTGCACGCCTGGCAGGCCGGCCCTCCCCATTCAGTTTTTTTGTTGTTGTTGACCCCCTGGGAGTGTTTGTAATTTCCCTCCCGTGCCATTTCTAAACTCATCAAATTGCTTTTCCAGTGGGCACTGGTTACTCCAATGCCCAAGGCTGTGGCAAAGCAGGCATGGCTTTGTGGGGTCAACCATTGCTGGTCATCGCTGCTGCCCAGGGTACTGCTGTGCTGAGGGAATGGGCGCAGGGCTGGCAACGGCGACATGCTGTGGTGGTCTTGGCAGGAGCCTTGGTCTGGTGTCTTCTGCAACAGTCATCAGAGGCACTTTCCTGTTACAAAGTAGAAGCATATCTTTTAGTGTAGGGGGGGTGCGAGAGGAAGGCTCAAAATTGCCACTCAACACTGTTCATTTGCATTTGTAAATGCCATTTCCTCTAAAACCTCTTCCCTTGCATTCTCTTTCTTAACTTGGATTTCAATGGCTCGTCAACCTTTCTACAAATTTCAGAAAAGGCTCTGAGGGCAGCTGCTTGATCTTACTGTAGGGCTCAAAAGGCCCTTCAGGTTGGAGGGAAAAGAATGCTTTTTCCGCAGCTTCCTTTACCTTCTCTAGTGTTTGTACGGGTATTACAATTGCTTGCATTGAGGGGGAAGACCACTGACCATCACCGAAGAGATGCTCAATGGTAATTGGCATGCCATTAGCATCTTTCACTGTGTTTGGATCAGCATGCAGGCCTGGGAGAGCCTCTTTTAGCAGTTGTTTCCATGATAATTCCCATAATTTGAATCCTGTAGATGTCATGAGGCATGAGAAAAGCTGTTTTAAATCATGCGGGACGACCACAGTCCTGCTCAATTCAGAATTTAAAAGGCCACGGAAATATGGACTGTGTGGGCCATACTCCTTGTGGGATTTACAGATCTCTTTAATCAATTGTCGTCCAAAAGAGCTCCAATTAGCAGTTTGGGCTGCTCCCCTTGTGCTGCAGGCTGATACAAAACAGGGGCAAATGACAAAGTGGGACCCTGTATTGGGTCTGCAGCTTCCTGCCCTGTATCCCTTGCATTGGAAGCAACGGGAACACAGAAGCAGGTTCGGGGACATGCAGTGGGCGTGCCCCCACTGAGGGAACCGGGGGAGGGGGCGGGGACGCAATGGGAAGAGGGGGAGGGGACAGGGGAAAGGCAGGGGGCGGAGACACCGTGGGAACAGGGGGCGGGGACACCGGGTGACGTCACGTCAGCAGACGCCCCCTGGGAGGAGTAGAGGGGCGGAGCTGAGGGTACAGCAGGTAAGGGAGGGGGAGGGAAGGTGTCACGAGGAACAGGAGGAGAGGGGGATGGGAAAGGAATTTTGAGATACTTAGGGGCATCTTGGGAAGAAGGTTACCAGGTCTGGGAGGGTGCCACGTGGCATCCTCCATCTTGGGTACCCCCTAGGCACTGGGGGCCATTTTGGGGATCACTGATCTCTGAAAAGATAACACGTGCTCTGGGATTTAGAGCGGGGGAAACTAGGTTTTGGGACGTTTTTCCACGAGACCTGGCCAGGGCCTTGTGGACAAGGGGACTCAGGCATTTTAACCTGCACTGGGAGTCGACTTCCCAGCGCATGAGCAGGATTTGCTCTCTTTAAAATACCAAGTTTTGGGGTAAGAGGTTTAGGGCTGGAAGGGGAGGAGGAAACAGGGAGACTAGAGGTACATGGCTTAATATTGGTCTTTTTCTCCAATTCCCTTTGTTTCAGTAAGGCCGTTCGAATTTGTAAGCTCCAGAACACAAATTTAGCTGAAGATGTATTCCCAGACTGTCCCAAGGTTATCAATTCATGCCCTACTTTATCCCAAAATTGAATATTGTGGACACCTCAGGAGAAGTTTGTGGGAAGTGTAGAAAAAGCTATCTTACAAACTGTTTAAATTTTCCTTTAGAGAACTTTACATTTGCACTAACTAAAATTCCAACAATATGATAATACACTCCTTTTTGTGCTGTGCTTAATTTTGAGCCCATTTCAGATGTAAATGGCACAGAACAAAGTCCTGCCGATCGAATGCAAAGCCAAAATCAGCTACCAATTTCTAAAAAAACCACGGTTAAAAGGCGATACCAGACGAAAGCTTTCACAATGCAGCTGTATACACTGCTTTTAAAACTGCCGCGGCAGCAGCCGCAGGGAATCGAGACCCGCCCTGCGGCGTAGAGAGACAGAAAAAGCCTCCCCCTGGAGAATGCAGCCCCCCCGCGCCACGCGGCAAGCCGAAACCGGGGCCGCCCCGCACTGCGTTAGAGAGCACCCCCCTGCCCCGGCACCAAGAGAGAGCAAAGCCTCCCCACCCCCGCACCGAGAGAGAGCAGCCCCCCGCACCGAGAGTGAGAGAGAGCTCCCCCCCACAGTGAGAGAGAGCAGCCCCCCCGCCCCGGCACAGAGAGAGCTCCCCCCCCGCACCAAGAGCCGAGCACGCTGCGCTGCCGAGCCAGGGGAAGGGGCAGGCAGAGCTGTCCTCCTCCTCCGGCTGACGGTGCGAATACTAAAAACAGCGAAACCACGCCGCAGTTAAAGCTTTACACAGGGAATGAATCGCCTTCGCTCTGCAGGGCTGCGCAGCCTAAATGCAAGAGCAAAAAGGAACCCATCTCACGGCAAAGACGGATTTTTGAGCTACTACCCCCCGAAGGAGCAGAAATACTCACCGAAATCAAAGCTGTTGCTGGCAAGGTCAGGCAGGCTGGTCTCTTCACTGAATAGGACCCCTTGGGCAGGAGGGGCTCCCGTATTCTCCCCTGGAAACTTCGCTCACCAGAAAGGAGCTGCACTTTCCAAAGGCACAATGCGTTCCTCGAGGCTTTTTGTGGGATCAGTCCCAAGTCTCTCTGAAGAGCTGTGCAACCACAGCTCTTTCCAGTGGAAGCAAAGCTGCTGTAACGCTTTTCGAAGGTTCTGAGATTCCTTCTGAGGCTGCAGGTCCATGCAGCCACACTGTTGGGTGCCACTATATTAAATATTAAGCCCCGAATGTTTCGGGTGTGTCCTGCCTGGCTTCGTCTGGCCTCGCTGCTGGACCAAAGGCGGCAGCTGTGGTGTTTTCACCCCAGAGATACCTTTGGCCGGCTGGGTGCTGCAGCTGGGCACTCAGAACAAATCCAGGCAAAATAGGAACTCAGTTTACCTTTGGTGGAAAAGATTCAGGCAACGGTGAAGAGAAAAGGAGTGGGTTCTGCTGTGGAGCTTAGATCCAGAGTTTTATTGTAGCATGGTAGACCTCTGAATGTGGTAACAGCTCTCAGACAGACTGCGGCCGCATGGTCTCATGTCCTTTTAAGCCCCGGGGACAGGGGAAGGGGACGGACAGGTGAGGGCCAACCAGGTGTGAGCAGGGAAAGGGTCAGGGGATGTGGACGCTAGGACAAACCAATGAGCCCAGGCCTGGGGGGCATCTGCCAATCACACGATGCCCTGCTGGAAGGTGAAGATTAATGGACAGCTCCCAGGCAGGAGGGCAAAGGGGGAGGGGAAAAGGTTGGCATACCTGAGGGGGATGGGATAGGTGAGACAGGAAACCACACTGCAACAGCTACCAGGGTAGGGAGGCTACCTGTGAAGGTCCACCATGTAGATGCTCATGTCCCCAAGAGTTGGGCTAATGAGGAACACCAAAACAAGAAACAGGTAGATCAGGTAGCAAAAATAGAGGTGTCAAAGATAGACTTAGATTGGCAACAGAAGGAGGAGTTGTTCCTAGCTCGATGGGCCCATGATGCCTCAGGCCATCAGGGCAGAGATGCCACCTATAAGTGGGCAAGAGACCGAGGGGTGGATTTAACCATGGACAGTATTTCTCAGGTTATCCATGACTGTGAGACGTGTGCTGCCATCAAGCAGGCCAAGCGAGTGAAGCCCCTATGGTATGGTGGGCGATGGTCCAAGTGCAAGTATGGGGAGGCCTGGCAGATTGACTCCATCCCACTGCCCCAGACACGCCAGGGCAAGCGCTACGTGCTGACCATGGTGGAAGCCACCACTGGATGGTTGGAAACCTACCCTGTGTCTCATGCTGTGGCCCGGAACACCATCCTGGGCCTAGAAAAGCAAATCCTGTGGAGACATGGAACCCCTGAGAGGATTGAGTCAGACAATGGGACTCATTTCAAGAACAGCCTCATCAACACCTGGGCTAGGGAACATGGCATTGAGTGGGTGTACCATATCCCCTACCATGCACCAGCTGCAGGCAAAGTGGAGAGGTACAATGGACTACTAAAAACACAGCTGAAAGCTTTGGGTGGGGGATCTTTCAAAAATTGGGAGCAGCATTTAGCAAAGGCCACCTGGTTAGTTAACACCTGAGGTTCCAGCAACCGAGCAGGTCCTGCCCAGTCTGAGTCCCTGAATATAATAGATGGAGGTAAAATTCCAGTGCTACTTGTCAGAGGTTTGTTAGGGAAGACAGTTTGGATCAATTATGCCTCGAGTACAGACAAACTCATTTGTGGGGTTGTTTTTGCTCAGGGACCAGGTTGCACATGGTGGATAATGCAAAGAGATGGAAGAGCACGATGTGTACCTCAGGGAGATCTGATTGTGGAGTGAGAATGATAGACAAATATCACTGTTTGTTGGATGTTACTGCCATTGTCTGTACATTAAACCATACAGACATGAGATAGAAGGAAATGTGTAAGTGCTGAAGGTCTGGGCAAGTGGGAGATGGAGAAGGAGATGTGCAAGTGTCGAAGGTCTGAGCAAGGATGGAGCTTTGAGTGAGTAAGGTGAAAGGGGTGAAATCCTGCAGCTCTGTGGTATAGGGCATGGATTCAGTGGTCCTGTGTGGGGATGTGATGAGGGCATGATGGGTATTGCTTGTAAATTTTGGGGGAGCAGATGGAAATTTTGTGTGAATAAATGCATGATGTGTGGTAGTATGTTGATGATATGGGGATAAGGGGTGGAATGTCCTAGGGTGACGTTATGATGCTTGTATCCCCATTCATGTGTTCTGTTAATGTTGGATATTATGTTCTGTACCTTTAAGACTGGCTCTGAAGAGGGAAAGTTTTGTTTTGGTTTTCTTATCAGCCTGGCGGGACACAGAGACTGCAGCTTTTGCTTTTGCTGCTTTTGCTTCTTGCTTTGCTCTCTCGCTCTTGCTTGCTTCGCTTCTGCTTGCTTTTGCTCATTAGCTAGTTTAGCTAAACTGTCCAATTTCTTCCTGGACTGTTTCTCCTTTCCTTTTTCTGACCATTGCAAACCTGCTCCGGACTGGGACCTGGGAACACCAAGATCCTGCACCTTGCGGCCTGCAGCAGCTGCCCCAGCGCCGGAGGGACTGAGAACAGAGTGACCACCCCCCAAGAGAGACTTTCTGAATTTTTCCTCTTTTTTTTTCAGAGCGGTGTCATCCGGTATTGTTCATTCTGTGTGCTGGGGGGTGCTGTGCTTGTTAAATAAACAGGTTCTTTCCACTCCTCTCCGAGGAATCCTTCCCGAACCAGTTGGGGGGAGGGGCTGTGTGGGTTTGCTTACTGGAGGAGCCCTAATTTGGAAATTCTCCTCCAAATTTGCCCTAAACCACAACAGGGCCCTTGGGGCAAACAGGGAGATTTGGTCTGGCAGGATGTGTAAAACAATATCCTTTCAGATCTACTTGTTCTCACACAGAACACTTGGCTGCAGGGACACATTCCCATTGCTCCTGCCCAGGTTTCAGGACTCAGAGTTGTCTTTTCCAGGAGCTGCTCCTTCAGCTGCCTCGGGAGGGCCTTTTGGCCTCCGGACCCACACTCTGGCTCCATTATTAGGGCTGCTGGATCCAAACCCTTTATCTCCACAAACGGTGGTGATTGCAGGTGGATCTCCTTTCTTCACAATCCTTCTTAAAATTGCAATATTGATAATTGTGCTACCCCTGTCATGGGGTTGACTAATCCAATCCTGGTCACTATTGTTTAACAGATTTACTGTAATTTCTCCTGGATATTCTGCATCAATTCCTCCTGCCATGACAGGAACACTTTGCAAGGCCAAGCTCCAAGTGAGCAGCTACCAAAGCAAAGTGTCCTGGAGGAATCTGAATTCCTGTTTCAGTATTGATAGCTCTCATTTGCTGTGAATTTCTCCTAATTAATTCCAATGCATGAAGGCCCAGCCCTGCAGCCTCTGGGCTGGCCCTGCCAGGGGCCATCACAGACAGAACAATTTCCCAGGCAGCCCAAGTCTCACTGCCCATGGTTGGATTTGCAAACTGGGGGCAGCCATGCACAGCCAGGGGGTTTCCATTTCCCCAGTGGGCCAGCACATCTGGGAGATGGGTTCTCCATGGGCAAAGGTTCCCATCTCCTCATTTTTTCAACTGCTTTTTAAACAACCCCTTCAGCCATGCAACCAATCCTGCAGCTTGTGCATAGTCTGGCACATGAAAAACTCTGCAGGCTTAATCCCTGAATTTTTCACAGGAACAGACAAAGCACTCTGCATCACAGTATCAGCAAACCCTGTACAAACAGCCAATTTCCTCCCTTCCTCCTTTTTTCATTGTATACAATCGCACAAAGTTGACCACTGACATTAGGGTCCTGGCCAGTCCTGTTCTGTAGGGTATTTAGTGTTACATCCCTGAGCAGCCAAAGATACCAAATTAGTAATGTCAGCACTACTTCACATTATTATAATTTTATATGTAGATAAACATATTGATATAGGTAGACAGACCTAGACATACATATAAAAATATATATATGAAGGTCTTATACTATAAATACATATATAGTAATTTATTATATTGGTATTTCACTGGCACCAATGCATCTGAGCTCAAGATTAAAACCTTCTTCTGTCACCCCATGTGGGAGCATTCCAACAATAATTGTTCCTTCTGAAGGTGCTGTTTCCAATGTACTCTTAACAAATTAATCTTTGTCTGCCCAAACCCACAAGTTCTTTTCCTTTTCCACGTGCATTTTTTGGATGCATTTGAAGCCATCCAGGGGTTCAGCCTCTTTTACCCAACTGCCCCACTGCTCCCACGGGGCTCCAAACTCAGCCCACTCCAGAGCCAGGGAACTCCAGGGAAGGGCTTCCCATCTGGGAATTTCTGATGGCACTGATTCCTCACAGTTACATTTAAAAAGTGACATTTTGTCGGGATCTGGCCAGACTGGGCCAGTTTTGTTTTGCCAGTGGGCAGGGTCAGCACCAAAGACACAGACACCAACTGAAGGAATCAGTGTCATTTCCTGCAGCTCAAAGCAGCAAAGAATCTCAAAAGGAGCAGCTCAGCAATGCACCCAACCATCCCCACCAAAGATTTCAGCAGTGATTGAGAAAGATCCAGCCCCAGTTACTCTCAGCCTTTACCATCGCCCAGACCCACACAGCAGCTGGGGAAGCTGTCACAGCCAAGGGCTGCAGAGCCACTCCTGGGCACTGGCAATTCCTGCAGGTGCCTCCAGCCACAGGTGAGGCTCCAACCCCGCTGGGAGAGGGCCCAGCTCTGACAGTGCTGAATGGACAAACTGACAGCACTTCTAGTGTGGCAACATCTGGTTTCATCCTCTCTTGGGTTCCTCCCAAAGCCTGGCCAGGGCCCCAGGAGGAACCAAGGGAGGTGACTTTGGCCATTCAGCCCCAAACAAGGCCAGATGTCAGATTTCATGGCCTTGTCTGGCTTCTAAATACACAAAGGTCAATGCATGTTTCACTAATGAGTGGCTACATCTATCACAGTGCTAATGACCATGCATATTTCATTAGGGAGCAGATACAAAGATAACCTTTGCTTGGAAGGTTCATCCAGAGGCCACCTTGGGCTCAGGGCCTGCTGTTCAGGCCTCACTCAGGGCTGCTGTCCAGGCCTTGGCACTTCAGGGACGTGCTTTAGTGCTGGGCTTGGCACTGCTGGCTGAGCGGCTGCACTGGGTGAGCTCAGAGGGCTTTTCCAACAGAAAGGATTCTGTGATTCCATGATTCTATCCATGGCATTCAGCTGGGGCTATTTTAGCAGCATTACTTTGCTCCAAAAGTTCCCTTTTGCCCAGCTCCTGTGGCCTGAGGCTTCAGCTCCTTCAGCTCCTGGTGCTGAGCTGCTCATGCTGAACGAGACGACTCGGAGAGAAGAGCACAGTCCATCCAATTCCTTCTGGGACACGCAGAGGGGAGGCTGTGCAAACAGGAGCATTGTTTGCTGTGGCCTCCTCTCTGCCCTTCACGCCTTTCAGTGCTTTGAAGCAGCCCAGAGCATTCTCCAAGAGTGCAATGGAGCACTGTTCCTGCTCCGGCTCGGCTCTCTCAGTCTCTGCCCTTGCCTGCTTCTGTCCCTCGTGCTGTGCCCTCTGTTCCCAGGGCTGGCTGGCTGCTGCCCAGGACTGTGGCACTGGCACAGATCCAGTGCTCCAGAGCCTCCTTCTGTGCCCTTGGAGCTGCTGGGCACAGCAGCCTTTTCCATCTGCAAGCTCCCCATGGACAGGGAGTGCCCAGCTCCGTTCCTTGCACAGCCTCCAGGAGCCCAGGGCTGCCATCTCAAGTCCCTGCTGGCACTGGGGGCTCCCAGGTGCCTCAGGCTGCTGTGACACCGCTGCACACGGGAGGGAACAGGGGCAGGGGCTGTGCTGAAAGTCAGCTCCATCTGCTGCTGCTGATGCTGCTGCTGCTGTGGGGTCATTTGTGCAGCCCTGGCCCAGAGTCAGGGATCAGATCCTGCAGTTCTTCCGCTGGCTGCTCAGAGTTTGGGCCTTGGAGCCTCAGGTGGCCAAAGGCAGCTGCTCCTGGTCCCTCTGTGTGCCCGTGTTCAGCAGTGCTGCTCCATCAGTCTGTGTCCAGCAACGGGGAAAGCCTCAGCCCTGCAGGGCCAGGAGCTGCGGGCTCTGCTGAGCAGCTCAGCCAGCAGGAAGGAGAGCTCCACACGGGAACCAGGAGCAAAGGACATTCTTTTATAGGACATGTTTTCTATTTAAAGGAAAAAAAGGAAAAGGGAAAAAAATAGGTAAATTGTAAAAGATAAGAATAAAATCCAAGTGTTAGAGAAAAAAAAAACATAATGTTAGTGAAAAAAACAAAACATAAATGCAAGGTTACATTCTTTGCATTAGGAGGTCAAATTATCTTTTGAAAAGAGAACTCAGTTATTTACATTGTAAATGTGTGATGCCATGGATCCATCTTGATGACTTCAGCACCCTTTTTAAAAGTTTCTGAGGTTGATTCCAACATTGTTAAATTTTGGGTGAAGCAATGGGAAATTGCTTTGTGCCTGCAGCTCCAAGCAGGAAGAATGGAAACTCTGTCAAACCCCAAATCTTTAGAAGCAGCCTTCTTCTCATGGAAATGAGTTGCACTTCCCTTGAAACTGTCAGGGATTTCTTAAAGACACAAAGTCCCACTTGCAGCTTTTTGCTCTGGTTTGGCAGTGCAGAAGGGCAATTCCCATCACACGCTCCAGACTGCACTGCCTCAGGAGCATGTCCCACTCCCAGCTTTGGCCCACTCGTGGCACTGCTAGAGGAGGAAGAAAGTGCACTGCACAATTCCAGCAAAAAGGAATGATGAGGGGAACAGACAGAAACATCCTGGGGAGATGCAGGCATTCAGGGGGACTGTGGAGAGTTTGGGTCCTTGCCCATTGGATGTGTGTCCCCAGCTGCAATCTCTGGGCTGCAGCAGAGTCTCACACAGCCAAAGCAGAAAGCTCAGGCGCTGTGCTGGCAACGGGCTCGTCTGATGCAGAGCTGTCAGAGCAATGTGAGGGCAGAGCCAGCCCAGCTGGGCCCAGGGCTGAGCCCAGCAGAGCCCTGGCAGAGCCCAGGCAGCCTCAGCACCCGCAGAGCCGGCTGCAAGGAGAGAAAGCAGAAACCGCCCGTCAGCTGAGGGCTCTGTGCCCTTGTGCCAAGGCCTGCGGTGCCAGGCCGTGCTGGCTGTGTCCCAGAGCTGTGCCAGAGCTGCCCATCCCTGCTGCCTTTGGCAGCAGAGCAGGAGGGCAGGACATGTGCCAGCCTGCAGCCAGCCACGGCACATCCAGCCCTCAGCAGCTGCCAGAGCAGGATGCTCTGTGCTCGCTGCCATCTCCAAAAGCTCTGATCCACCCTGCCAAGCACACAGGGACCCACCTCACGCCAGCACGGCTGGCAAGAAAAGCTGCTCCCAACCATGGCCTCAGCCTTCTCCAAGGGCACGGCCCATCCACGCCACAGCTGCTCCCAAGCACTTCCCATCACACTGGACCACTGGAACGCTTCCTCTGGAAAAACAAC